>NC_051160.1:59106548-59245214 GCF_013339745.2 Dermacentor silvarum | reverse complement strand
CCACAGACACCGAGCACTGATCAGAAGATATAGTTACAAAGGCTACACAACGACAAAAACTGAAAGTAACACCCCCCCCCCAAAAAAAAAAAAAAAAAAAACGACAAAAGAAAACGCGTTATAGCAGACAAACTCGAGCAGCATCAATTTCCACAAAAATACAAAGCAAGAGAAAAGACGAACCCCCCCCCCCCCCCTTAAAAAAAAATAGAAAGGCATTTTGCGCTAACGCCAGCGAGTTCGCAATCTCTAGACTAACAAAATTTTGGGGAAAAAAATCCTGGATTGAGCCAATACACCTTCACAATCCGAGTGCCCCACGGGGCCAGACAACAACCACACACGAGCCGTGCGCATGCGCGAATTCAGACAGCGATGATGGCCGAGTGCCTAAGATGCCAGAGGGGAAGCGCCTTACACGGCACAGCACTCTAGGCCATCGGCCGTTTCATGAGCTCAGCTTTATTCCTAAATTAACTGAACCGTTGAGGTCGTACACACAGCCAGCCAGCAAGTCCAAAAATGCATTTAGCCTCACAATAAACAGGCATGTAACGATCAACGGCAACCTGTCAGCTAGAAGCCACATTGCGACGAATTCAACGGCCACCAAGAAAGAAATATGTGCTCTCGTTTTCAACGTCTCACGCCAAACGACGACCCTTGATTGTTCGACTTGAGAGTAAATGTTAAAAGTGCATCCGGCGAGTTTTCGAACGTCAACCACAGTTCGTAGCAGGCGTCGGATAGATAACACCCAGTATAAATAACATGATAAATCATCCGCGTTACCTGTGAATGTGGCAAGTTTCGCGAACTTTCACTGAGCCAATGTGGCCCAAATACGAAAAAATTACTTTAGAACTCGTGACGTCACACTGAAATGCCGACGTTGGGGTTTCCGCGCGAAATTAAAAAAAGAAAAAAAAAAACTTTGAGCTTCATTTTGTTTCCTAATAACTGACCTATTGCAGTGTAATTAATGACAGCACAGTTTTCGAAGAATACTTCATCAGTCTAAGTTGATTATTTCGCTTTAGTGTCCCTTTAGTTAAGCATGCTCCCTTATCAACCACTCAGAAGCACGCTTGGCATGCCGTGCAGTGAGAACAACTACAGACTTCAGGGTACGCCACAAATTAATGAGGGAATCGGTAAGGAAACACATCACTTGTAATAAATGTACAATAACTGCAATACTTCTTTGACTGCACGTAACACACACACAAAGAAAGGGATACTGTGCATGTGCTACGGTGAAACGTACGTTCAAGGTGTCACATTTATATAGTTTAGATGCTCATGGGGTACATCCTTTGCATAGACGAAGTCTGAAAGCAATAAAGGAGTCAAAAACAAACGAATGACCACAATGTGTAACATACGCAGTAGCGACCAAAGCAAAAGAAAGAAAGAAAGAAAGAAAGAAAGAAAGAAAGAAAGAAAGAAAGAAAGAAAGAAAGAAAGAAAGAAAGAAAGAAAGAAAGAATGAATAGAATGAATGAATGAATGAATGAATGAATGAATGAATGAATGAATGAATGAATGAATGTTTGCCTTCACCCCCTTTTGGTATTTATTTTGCTAGATGTACGCATCAGTCAACCCGGTGTTGGTTGTAAATTCAATCATGCTACGCTTCTTTACAAAAAGGATTGAATCACCCGCTCGAATCATGCGCAAGTTATTTTTTTGGCCACAAGCATTTCAAGAAAGAAAAATATTTCGCGGTTGCTACCGACATGCGCCACGTCAAACGTCACGTAAAGCACGGTAACTAGTGCTTTCACCAGAGCGGTACTCTGTAACGATACATATCATTCAGAAGTAAAATGGAGTAATGCAGGTTAGCAGTATGTTCAATTCACCCTAAGTTTAATGTTTGTGCTCTATTCCTTGCTACCACTGCACAGAAATCGCAAAAATACGTTGCGTCCTCTAATATGGACGCCGTGTCAAAATGGGACATGCAAATGGGGCCAGGGACCGCTCAAGCTGCCAAAAAGCAGCTTTTACCTTGGCCCCCTCCATTTGCTGGTAAATGTGCCCAAATAGAGTGAAATTGAAATCCAGGCGGCTGCACACTTGCCAGAGGGGAAAATCCAGACGCGCTGTGCACTCATGTGTTCCCTTCAACAGTGGACTGCACTGTACAACTATACGTGTCAGGCAAGGTTTCGACATGGCGACTTGTCTTCGACAGGGTCGACGACAAGTTGCCTTGTCTAGACGTTGGCTACAGTCCGAGACTTTTCTCGTTCGACCCCTCTTCGAGCAGCAAATACAGCGCAGTATATCGTAATAAAAATGTATTTTGCTCTTTTCTTTAACTGATTAAGGAAACGCCTTAAGACAATATCGGCAGTGTACACACAGTCCTGCCGCGAGAATCGGTATTCTGCCAGCTCTGCCCGTGTAATCGAGTTAATTACGCACTGCCTGCTCTCTCGTTCGCTGACCTGGTATTGGAAAACGCCGTGCTGGCCACGAAAACGCTGGCTTTAATAAAGGCCAGTCCTGGTTAGAGACACCGTTTATACTTCGTGTCTTGTCGCGCGTACCGCGCATTGTCACGAAATGCCGCAGGGTTCTGCTAACACTATACACGGCTTCTAAAGCTATAGGACACGACTCTTGAAATTAATGGTCGTACAACACAACCTATCGGCCATCGGGAATGAAACAACACTTAGAAAAAGACAGAAAAAAGAGGAACAGAGGCAGAGAGCACAAATGCGCTAAAGCCGTTGCTCACGGACCATATATACACAGAACACACTGACAAAAGCGAGAAGAGAGGAGGATAGCCAAAGGAGGGAACACAGTTCGATTTTCTCCTATTCCATCAGTAGCGAGGGAGAGCACACAGGGACATATACACAGACGGGTCGCGAATATAGGAGATATCGAGTGGCCACTCGTCGCCGCGAGCCGTCGCGGAGGGGGGGGCGCTATAGGCGCCCACCTAACACTTGAGGAACAATAACTTGGGCCTGGGGCCGCGCTAAAGTAAAATTGCGTCCCACGCCAAACCGGCCCCTCGCCCCCATCCCAGCGAAAACCCTCAAGGGCGGAAAGGGGAGGGCCGGCACAGCACGCGCTGGTGACAGGAGGAGATTGAGAAAGCTGGAAAGGCCGACGGACGGATGGGTCAAAGACGATCGAGTACCCTCGGAGCCCGAGCCGAATTAGAATAGGTCCACACAACTCTGTATGCCACAGAGCATTGGCCGCGCGCGCGCTAACACACACATGCTCACGAGAGAGAGAGAGAGAGAGACAGCACACTGCCAGTCTTTGCTCGCGCGTGTATTCGTCCGCATAAATACAGTACAGCTGTATAGTATATGCAGTGCTGCAGACTCCCTTCTCGTGCATACACAATCGCGAATCTTTTTTTTTTTTTTTTTTCACTCGCGCCTACACCGGGCCACGATAAGGGACGCGAGTGAGTTCGGCCTTTCGCAAAACTCCCGGGGAGGCGATTGTGACGAAACTCCCCGACATAGTTCTCAAACGCGTCAAAATCACACACACACACACACACACACACACACACACACACACACACACACACACACACACACACACACACACACACACACACACACACACACACACACACACACCACACACACACACACACACACACGCAGGGTAGCTGCCACGAACAGTGCCTCTGTTAAGTTATACGTGTAACTCGGACGCCGTTCTCAGGAGGTTTCCGCCGTCTATAGTCGTACGTTTCGTATACAGTTGAACCCGGACAGATCGAATCCCAAGCGAATAGCAAAAAAAGTTCAATATATAGGTAATTCGATATATAAAATAAAAAAAAATTGTACAAAAATTTTAAAGGAGATATTGCTACTGTTCGTTATAAACAATAATTTATTTATGTGGGTTCGATATATCCGGGTTTGACTGTATACACTTCGTCATAATGCGAACAGCTGCCCCAGCGCTAAACGAACCGTTTACCTTCTCGGGAAAAGGTCGCAGCAGAAAGATAAATACAGCGCTCGATAAGACGTGAACAAGAGGCAAGGGGCCGGTAGAGGAGTCCACGGTATATATGAAGTGTTGTGAACGACAGAGCGTGACTGCGGCTTATATCGAGTGCCTCGCTCGATCAGCTACAAGATGATTGAAAACTGTTTAATAGAGTTGCTGGGCGAATTGATGTATAGAGAGAGAAAAAAAAAGGTAAAGAAAGACAGGGATGTTAACCAGAGGTTATCTCCGGTTGGCTACACTGTACCGGGGGAGGGGTAAACTGGATGCGAAAGGAGAGAGAGAGAAAAAAATAAGTAAAAATAAAGAAAGGAAAGAGAAAAGAAAATCACACACACACACAAAACAGAACTGTTTCTGTGGGCACTGTCAAACAGTCTGCGAAAGCGTTCTCGTGTTGCATAGTGTCAACGTTCCATCCTACGTAACACAGTGCAGAGTCACAATTTGTCACTGAGTCCGGTGTCTTTTAGGTAACGCAGCAGTGCCTTCAGGGCGGCTCGCGCCGTTGTTTGTGTAGGCCAGTTTCCAAGGATGTTCTTTATACATCTGAAGTATAACAGCACAAAAAAGACACGGAGAAGAACGAAAAGAAACAACGGAACGAGCGCTCAACTCGCAACTCAAATTGAAAGCAAAAACTCGCCTCTTCTTGCTTCGCGTTCAGAGTTCACGTGACTCGATTGTGCTTGCAAAATTGTTTTGATTTCAATAAACCTCCGAGTAGCGAGTTCAACGCCTTTTCCATCGCTTCTCTCATTTTTGTCCGCGTATCTTTCTTGGCGAAAATGCGAAAATGGTGGATTTAGCCAAGACGGATGCTTAAGTGGATTTCGCAGTATAAACACACGCAGAAACGGTACACACGTGCTTGATGCAAACATCAGAACCGCGGAGGTGCAAACGCACAACTACTACAGCATTGACGGAAATCTTCGGCGATTGTGATGCGTCACAAGCCGAAAGAGAGCTAGGTCGACGATGAGGATGGCGTGGTCTTTTCACCCCGTCTTCTAAGTAAACCCAGTTTTCTCCTTCCGTTGATTCCACTGCACGTACGCGAGAGCGGTGTCGATGCACGGAGACGCACTTTGAGCGCATATATTACGCATCGGTCGCCTTTCGATCGACGAGGGCTGCCCAGTAATGCCGGTTGGAACACAGAGGAACGCAGCTGGTTCGGTGCCTTCCAGGAAGCCCAGAGGATGGGAGGCGCGATTAGATGCACTTGAATGTTTAGATTATGGGACATACTGCGAGAACTTAGTTGATGCCGCAATAATGCCATCATCCTTTAACAGAAAACAAATATACGCACGACTTTCTTCCACACCATTATCGTGTTTGGCACGAGACATGGCTTTGCACCACAGAACTCGACCTAACTACATTTACAGGATTTGTGTTAAGGTACGCGGTGCCTGCACTTTTTTTTCGTTTCACCATACAACACTCCTCCTCCTAATTACCCCTTTCCCGCGCGACCTAGACTGACATAGTTACGACATTCCAACAAGCAATCACTGGCAACACGGGAACCAGATGCCCCTGTAAAGTGCGTCAGACGAGAGGCGCTCGTCACACTTCCACCGACCTCAACGAGAGGCCCCCGGTGCACATAGACTTCCTATACCACATCAAAACGCCATCAGCGCGCGCCTTTCAAGCGGCCACCTGCGACGGCAGTGGACTTTTCAGGAACGCTGGGAGGGGGAGGAGGGTCGCGCTAGGACTTCGGCTAAGGAGGACTCAGCGGGAGCGCTCCATACGAGCGAGGCGCGTAGCGCAGAAACAGCATTACGCACACCACGCGCACACACACGCCAAACTTACAAATCACACACGTACACAAGCGCTAAGGCCGCAAAGATTCGGAGAGAAGTAACATGTCACGAGGAGACACCTGCACGGTGCGTTTCTCAAATTCTTCCCATTTCCGAGACTGCGCCTTCGTTTTGGGCGCGGGGAAGAAGAGGGGGGGGGGGGGGAGGCGAGAAGAAGAGCAAACAAGTCGCCCCTATAAGAGGGAGATCGGATGAGTGAAGGCAAGACGACGACTGCAGACGACTCCAACGACCCCCTTCCTGCTCACGCAAGCCAGAAGCCGAACCACAGTCGATGCCCGAAGAAAGAGGGAGGGGGGGTCTCGATGCCCCAAGAATGCGCGCGGGCGAACGGTGTAGGTTTAAGGGGCCGAGAAAAGGGAACTCATGCGGAGCGGAGACAACAACCTGGCACGCTCGGCTATACCCCTTTCAAACCTTTCCCCTCCCCCTCTTTCATCCGGGTCTCGCGGCTATACCTCGACCGATCTCCTGCGGGGGTCATCACTGCGCACTCCCCAAAGTCGCCGCTGCCGCTGGCGTGCGAACAAAGGGAGACAAAAGGGGTGCACCTTCTTAAGTAGAGCAAATAACGAACGCCCCCCACCTCT
This sequence comes from Dermacentor silvarum, assembly GCF_013339745.2. Classification (NCBI taxonomy): domain Eukaryota; kingdom Metazoa; phylum Arthropoda; class Arachnida; order Ixodida; family Ixodidae; genus Dermacentor; species Dermacentor silvarum. Next base: position 59,238,766 of record NC_051160.1, on the reverse strand, counting down.
TCGGCATTCTTTCGACCACCTTTTAGCAGCGCTCGCGGGCGTTCTTGTATAGGTATACGAAGGAGACGTACGACTGCACGCCTACACCCCCCTCCTATACACTTCTACACCTTCCTCCCCCTCTCCCTCTATTATTCGCCACACACACACACAAGCAGGGCGTGACGCATCGGTCAACAACGCGAACGTCACGTGCCATATGAAGAAAGCGCGTACGTGCGTGTGTGCGAGCCCGTCACGGCTTCGAGACTCCGCTTCCGCAGTCCGACGCAGCTGTCAATCTGAACAGTTACCCCGGACGATGCGGGAAAAAGCGACCGTTTCTCGTTTATCCGTATCTCTCTCTCTCTATGCGTTAGTATGTGCACAAACACGCAAGCAAACGGGTCTCGAGCGCTTCGGGGGCTTAATACCGAGAAAGTTATCAAAGACCGCGACGTCAAGAAGAGGCTATATATGCGGAGGCTACAAAGTGCGGATAATCGGATAATATATCCGCCTCCTGGAGGAAGAATGCGGTCACACTTGTGGCCGAGCAATGACTGCGACGAGGCATTTTTTTTTTCTTTCGCGACGCGCGGTCTTGCCACACAACTCGCCCCGTACTGTCTCGCTTTTCGTTTTCTTTTTTTTTTTTTCCGTTTTGTGCGTGTGTGTGTGTGTGTGCGCGCGCGCTTGACCGCAGAGTGAGACGTCAGTCCCCACACAGGTGGCCGTATAAGGAGAAGCAGGCTTAGAAACGGCTCGCTCTGATATATGTGTACAAAAATGCTTTATCTCACGAGAGGACGCACACAATTCCCACCATTTTTGCCCCCTTAACATTTTCTACACGAAGTTCTCGTGCGATGGTAAATGTTTGCACTGCATATTCCTCTAACATATATATATATATATATATATATATATATATATATATATATATATATCCTACGTTGACGTCAGATCGCAAGCTATAGAGAAGTGACGTGAGCTGACGTGGACCCCAGTTAAAGGTACACAAGTGAAAAGGCGCAGTCCGGTGATGCATCTACATGACAGACATGCCAACGCAACCTCCATCGTGCCAGGTTCTGTTAAGCTTTCTCAATATCTGCAGCAATAACGTTATCGCGCATTAAAACTGACAGCCAAGCAAACATCTCCTATGTAAGCTATACGCTTTAACCATGAGAACTGTCATATGTGGCTGCAAATGCTGGAAAAAAAAAAAGACAAAGGAAAGTTTATTATTACTGAGCAGCGTTTCGAGCTGGGCTTGTTGGTGTTAGTTGCTCTAGCTTATCGTTAAAGTTTGTATCTCTATCATCGTCACACGGAAATAGCCAGCGCCGAAATCTGAAGTACCTCACTCCATTCTTTGTGATTACTGCGCTGTTTCCTCGTAACGATGATTATTGCAGTGCATAGCAAAGGAGTCCAAAATTTAAATTTTGCGCCGAAACCTCCACGCTGGTATACGTCAGCGTGATGTCACAGATTTCAACGTACTTTCCGCCTATGGCCCATAGGCGCCATTGTAGCGCCCGTAATGTCCTCGAAACATGCCATGTCCCGCCTTTGGGTCCTTTATAGAATGCAACGAAGTCCTTCTTTACCGATAAACAATTAGGCAGACCCAAGTGGACACGGTCAAGTTACATGACCCCGCGGCGAGCTGATACAGTGTGTAACTTTAGAGCGACGCCCGCCAACCGTCTATTGTGTTTGCCTTTTCTCAGGCTTACACCATGGAACCTTTCAAAGTATAAGTGTGGCCGCTTTGCTACTGCGGCAGCGCAATTCACCAATACAGCTTAACTTAATAAACACACCTCTTTAGTGTCACACTAAGGATCATTTATACCAGTCTGAACTGACATAATTGCTGTCTTTCACTGTCTCTTTAAGCGGGCAATCCCGCCGTCATTCTAATAAGAGGGTAAGGACGCTTTGGGAGGAGTATGTATGCTATCAAAGCCGGCATACGACGAGACCCGGGCGCGTACGTCTCCGGAGCTCTTAATAACTATAGTTGCTGCGCAAGCGTCTTATACCCTAGTTACACGGGCGCGCTAACCGCAGTTAAGACGCACCTCAGTTACGGCCAACCGCAGTTACACCCAGTTAGACGGAAAGCCTAACTGCGGTTATTCCACTAACCATGGTCACTGAAAACTGAGGTTGGCCATCCTCAGTTAGCTCAGGTTAACGAAGCAAACAGACAAAATGGCGGCACCCATGCGGATGGACGAAGGCGTCGCGGCTCCAACGAAGGTGACGGCCGAAAAGTCTTCCCAAAGACGTGTCAACTGGTCTGTCTCAACAACAGAGTCGTTGATACGCCTTTCGGAAGACAATCTTGCCGCGCTGCGGTCAAACACGCGAAATGCGCGCATTTACGATGAAATGACGCGAAGCCTGAACGCACGCCTGCCTGCCGGTGAAGTGCCGTTCACAGCGAAGCAGCTTCGCCAGACGCTTGAGAACTTAAACAAGCAGTACCGGTGAGTACGAACTGAAAGAAATGAACAAGTCGTCGAGGTCTTCATCCCCGTCACACGATACAGGCTTGCTCAACGCCATCGCACAGTTGGCGTCATCAGATTATAAAGCTGGCAGAACCGAAAAAAAAAAAAAAAAAACGAAGCAATACCGTACACAGTCTAGCAAAAACACAAAAGCAACGAACCAATAAATCACAGCTAATCACAGCGCACTCGGCAAAAAATCCCAATCGAGCAATGGATTGTCTTGGCTTTCGTACCAACCGCGAACTATAGACTTGGCCAGGCGTTGGCTGACTGGCTCTAACTGCTGCCAAACACCGCAAAAGCAATTGATTCAATATGCTCAGACAGTGCAGATGCTAACAGGACAGATATATTTTAAAGAAAATACATTTTTCTGTCAAAATAATTAGAAAGAACAGCTAAACAATTATTTTTTCATTCGCAGTACTGAGTATCACGTGACCCGCTTAACAGCTCTAACTGAGGACAGGTTTTCCCGTGTAACATATGTCAACTGTAGTTGACGGTAACCATAGTTCAGTCCGGTTAACTGAGGTGCGTCTTAACTGCGGTTAGCACGCCCATGTAACTAGGGTATTATCCTGCTCCGCGCTCCAAGCACACGTAAGGTGTTTCTCAGCTGCAGCGAACTTTATATACACCGAGACACGCGCAGGTGTCCGTGAACCACGCACAAGACGTGGCGACAACGAGCCTCTATGTCCTTCAACTGGCATAAAGCCCGTGTGTGTGTGTGTGTGCGTGTGTATATATATAACAGAGAACGGTCGCGTCTGCGCGCTACACACAGCACGCACGCACAAAGGCGCGCGTGCACACACAGCGCGATTGCTACAGCATCATGTCGCGTGCACACACCCCACTGCTAGCTCCCACGGGGGTTCACGATTGAACGAAGGAGCGCATGCAGCGACGCGATCAAAACGTGGGGCCTGTTCGCCTGCCGCCACCCCATTAGTGAGCTGAGAAGGTGAGACGAACACAGACGCACCACGTGGGGAGCTGCGTGGGGGGATTATACACGCACATTAGAGAGCACTTAATGGAGAACTATACCGTCGAATCCGGATATATCAAACGCACATATAACGAATTATTGTGTATAACGAACAGCAGTAAAATTCCCTTGAAATTTTCCTCTATAAAATTTTTATTTAATATATCGAATTACCCACGTATCGAACTTTTTTTGTGATCATCTTCAGGTTCGATATATCCGGGTTCGATACTGTTACAACCGATACTCTGCGGAATATATGAGAATCACAAGTCGTCGAGATAAACAACCCAAAAAATTAACGCGGGGCGAACAAATTCAATTAACGCACATACGCAGAAATCACCTGCTATTGGCCGGACCTCGTGGCGTTTGCAATATAAAGGAAACGACTTGAACGCACATGCACGCTGAAGGCTTTTTAACACGCACCGGGTCTCGATATATTGTGCGCGTGTATGCACGTGTGCTGCAGTCACGTAAATATTGTTGTTACACTACATGCTAGCACACGTGCTGGTTCAAATGATTTCGTTAAATACGCTTCCTTTGGAACAAACGAAAAATAACGAAAATCAAAACCAGCAAAGCTGATGCCAACGTATGGGCGGAGGAACCCAGCGTGTCACTTTCAAATACGAAGATGCGCACGAAGATGCGCACAGTGCGTGGCCCGTACACCGCAACAAAACGGTTCAGCTATAAGAGACCAGCAATACGCGCGCTCCCGAAGGGGAGCATGCAAGCTACGCGCAAAGTCTCGGAGAAGGAAAAAAAAAAAAAGGATAAACAACAAGAACAGCAGCAGCAGCAGCCCCTTCCGAATGAGCAGCGGAAACAGCAGAACCAGGCAAGTCGAACAGACGCTCGCGATGCACGATCGAGAGAGGTCGATGCATCAACGGGTGAAGCGTACGTCGAAGGGGTTTTTCAGGCCACCATGGCGCACAACCGTCGCGGGGAAGGCGTGTCACCGTCGAATCGCTAATGTCGCCGAGGCCGTTGGCGGGCCACGACGCCATCTATCTATCGACGCCCGGCGTGGTGGTCGGAGCCACGTGCGGTGGTCCATTTGTCACAAGAGAAGGACTACACGGCCCGACGACGCCTCAACACTCCGGACCCTTTGGGTCCCGAGTGTACGCCCCCGAGCCGATTCATCTAAACACCAAAAACAGGCGCGCGTTCCCGATGACCCTCTCTCTCTTTATATTTATATACACGGCGTCACTGCATGAAAATGCATGCAGCCGGGCGCGTGGCCCCACGATGACCAGCCGCGCGGTCAAGAGCAAGGCAAAGCGATCCCCAACAGAGGGCAATAAGGCTCTATGTGGGGTCAGACTACAGCGATATAGTCGCATGCAAGCCTTTGGGGAAACTTCTGCAGATCGTCCTTAAGTGGACACTAAAGAGGAACAGTATATAAGTTTAGAGATGGAAATCATTTTTCTCAACTCCATTTGCCTTCTTTAGGACGAAAAAAAAGCTTAGTATAGCGGATAAAAAAGAAACCGAAACTATACCCTTTACTGAATTTCGCGTCGAAGAGATACAGCGCCGGCACGTCAAGGTGACATCAGCGGATTTCAATGTACAATTTCTTGTACTTTGGCCCCTTTGACACAGTAAAGTGTTCCCGAAGCTTGCCATAGATATAAGTATATTCCGTTCCTCGGAACTGGCCTTAATTGCTTGTCGCAAAAAAAATCTGTACCCTCGACGACTTCAGTAAACTTCAGTAAAGCGAAAACGACCGTTGCATATATACTCTATGCCTGCATATATTCGCATCAACCTTCTGGAGCTATATCATTCGGCGGTAAGTGCCACGACAGAGTTCAAGCTATACGAATACCTCTCGCACGTGACCTAGCGCGTCATTGCGCCAGCTGATGCATCGACCAATTGCAGACGCGAACAGTTATCAACGCGTCTAACTTGCACTATAGGCGGTACATGCAACATCCTAATAACAAATGCATCGAATAAGTGCGAAGTGGAAGACGCGTCCCATAAGTCCGAGTTCTAAAATCATTTCCCAGAATTATTATTATTTTTTTTTGACAGCATGGTGAAAAATGACGCACGTCACGCTATATACGCCAGAAATGAAAACGCCAGCGCGGGAGCTAGGTATCAACTAAAGAAGACACGAACAAAACCCAATAAACATTGGCCGCAGTCGCCATCTCCGATATATAGGAGTGATGAGACGCCAGCGAGAGCGGTGAGAAAGACAACAACCGCGGTCCACCTCGCCGAGCCCCGCATGTGGAGAGGACGTTGAGCGATGAAACCACGCCCCCCGCAGGAACCCTTTGTAGCTAATCCCGACCACTACGTATAGAATGTTAATATAATGTCGGATTACACAGTAGTGGCATAAAAAGAAAGAAAGAAAGAAAGAAAGAAAGAAAGAAAGAAAGAAAGAAAGAAAGAAAGAGAGAAAGAAAACGTGTCCCCATCGTTTGCTAGTTGTGTTGTCTGCGTGGGAGTTGCTGCCAGAAAAAAATAATAAAGAAAGTGATACAAACGAGGCTACACATCGAGGGCATGGAACGTCGAAAAAAAAAAAAAAACGGGCAAGCCAAACACAGATCATCAGTGCTCATAAAGAGGCATCGCATCGGTATACAGTGTTATTGAACAAGAATTCGATTATATTCCTCTCTTAAGACCCACCATTCACGACCAGCCGAATAAGGGGATCACCTATAGTTGGAGCGTTGCTCAGACTAGAGCACTGCACGGGCCTGATTTTTCGGCCCGGGCCCGCTTTATGAAGCCCCAGCCCAGCCCGGGCCCCGACGTACATGACCATGCAAGCCCAGCCCGGGCCTAAGTGTTCCTAAGCCCGCCAATTCACGAGCATATGCAACACACAATAAACGCATAAGTAGGAGACACCCGTCGCGTTAGCGCTAAAATAGTATAATGCTGTCAAGAGTGATTATACTGCAATCGCAAAAGCGGTAACAGGCAAATGATTTGAAGGGCGGCTTTTGTATAATTTATTTTTCCTGACGCAGAAACAATGTTTTGTTTTTGTGGATTTTCCGTGCTAAAGTATACTATAAGAGCCAGCTTTTTGCACGTGTCACTGGAGCTTGGCACAGAATGCATTGATCCATGCAATGCCTAACTTTCGCGCGTGGTCGAAGGCCCGACTTGGGTCCTTTAATGAGCGGGCCCGAGTTCGACCCGGGCCCGCGGCTTCAAGCCCGAGCCCGGCCCGGGCCCATGCAGTGCTCTATGTCAGACCATTGACGACGCGCGAAAAGGAATAACGTCGAAATGGAACCGTTACATTATCACCGCTCTGTTTACAATTACTCGGCTTAATAATCAAAGCAGCTAGATGCGACAGGCACCCCTATAATTGACTCGTTTCGGGACACCCCCCAAGGCAATTAGAATGCGCCAAGAATCAAACCCAATCGCGCTAGAAACGGTCTTATAGTAGATATCAGTATATATAAAGTTACAGTTACTCGAAGGAAAAGCCGCCGAAAGACGTCATCCCGGTACGAAGATGTCCAACAGACTACAGCGACGATATATATCAAGGGCGTGCAGACGCAAAAATGCTATACGCGCAAAACCACAGCCTCAGAATTTAGAGGAACAAAATCCCCTTCCGACGTTATACTTGGGAACGCCGCACGCAGACGTCGTCGAAAAAAAAAATACTATTTCAACGCGTGCCTCGGCAAATATCCGAGTTTCACGCTATTATAGACTGGATATACGACACACCTCGCGACGCGGAGCCGATGAAAGTTATATACGAGAGTTTAATCGTACGCATACAAACCGCAACGCGGACAACAACAAAACAGATCCAACACCCGCTATATATAGCCACGCGTTTCAGCAAGCAATGTCCAAGAGCGCTAAAAAAGAAGAAAAAGGCGAATATCACCGAACGGAAAAGAAATTTGGGGGGCGCGAAATGTTTGCCAACGTCGCGGCGGTAGCGGCACGCATGCAAGCCCACGCGCATGATACAAATCGACGGAGACGCAGCGAACGAGCTGCATGAGGAGGAGGGGTGTCAACGAGCGGCCCCTATACACTTCCCACGACTGATGGATGCGAATTTAATGACACCGGGACGGGGCTGCGTTAAAAGAAAAGAAAAAAATGTATAGTAAATGTGAAAGCGGTCACACGTTCCCAAAGGGGAGGGAGCGGGGGGGTATACAGTCGCGTGTGTAGACACACACTCGCTTGCGGTTTTAAGCCGCCGAGGACTGGTTTGTGGGCACAATTCTTCGCACTCGGTCGTCTACAAGAGCGCGCCGGCGTGACTGACTGCTTCAAGTGTATATGGTGTATATAGAGCGCGTTTCGACAGCTCACGCGCGCTTCTGTATATATGTCACATATAGCTGCGAGAGAGAGAGAGAGAGATGAAGGGGAGAGATTTAAATGGTGGACACACAACGCTACACGTACGGCGCGGTTTCGACGAGGAAGCGACGCCCGCGCATTGCCGACGGGACTCGAAGGGAGAGGATTCGCACGTGTCGTTGGCACGTGCATGGCGCGGGATCCATCGACACCGTATGGGTGTATATACGAGGGGGGAGGTGGCGATGAGGAGACGCTGACGAAAACACGCGCACTGAACGCGCGGTTTCGAAGTGGGCGCAAGCTCGGGAGCGTGTCACCTGTAAGTGATCTTTAATAGTACGTATATAGCTATACAAACGGTAAAGAATAAAGGCCACATATGCCTTTAATGAAGTCCGCAAAACGAGGCGAGACAAAAGAAAAAAAGCAGCTCGCGTATTTGCTGGACTGTCGAAGCTTTGCGTCGAGGAGTCATAACCGCTGCCACGCTGTAATATAATTTACACTCCTAAAAGTGAGAAATGGTGCAAATGTGTCTGTAACTTGCACCCTTACACCCTTTTGGGTGTACGGGCGCGAGTTATAGACAATATATACACCCTTTTTCATTCGGGTGTAAGGCTGAATGATAGAAACGTTTACACCCTTTTCACTTTTAAGGGTGTCAATTATTTTAGTGTGCACCAGGAAGACAGCACGAGAGGCCGATCGAAGATCACGCGTCGCTGGCTAAAAACACTGAGCGTGCAACCGCGTTTGTATTGACCCTTTTCGCGGCGCTCCCGTGGGCGCTGCCATGTTTGATCACGTGGTGACGCGTCCATTACTTGCCTCAGCTGCCTCCGTTGCCTCCGCGTTTACAATGCAAGCGCGTGACGCCGGTGCGGCGCAGCAAACCTCCATTTCGACGCATATCGTAGACGGTGGCTTCGTGCACGACACGAAGCTTTGACCACAGCTTTACAGGACATGTAAGTGCTTTCAGAGCTCATTACGCCTTGTCCAAACGGCGCGAGCAGCGTATACGGTGCTTGTACTAAAAGCGGGGCTAGAAATGTATTACAAGCTGTCCAAACTTTCCGCTTATGAATTAAATCGGGATCAGTGTGCTCTTCGTTCTTTATATGGCAAACATTTTGAAGCAGCGGCTTGTCATGTTTTTGACTCAGTAAAGTTCTTCGGTGCGGCCACTATATGATCGTTTATTTTCAGCCTAATCGCTCGCGGGTGTGCTCTGCACAAAGCTTGGAATGTAAATGTTCTGTACTTTGCGGGAGCTTGTAGCAAAGACGCATTATCGCTAGTCCCTCGCTTACTCTGTGGATCGTCGCGAAATGTTCAGCTTCCAACATTCGTGTCTTGTCGGTGTAGTCGCCGTCACTCATGCTTCGGCACATTGGTTCCAAGTGTGCGCCCATTCACTTTATTACTGATACGCCGGCGATAGGGTGGGCGTAAGTTTGCGTGCGAGTAGGCGTGAATGCGTGTAGATAACGTGCGAGGAGCTTAATTACTATGCCAGTAGGTGGCGTTACTTCCTTTTGTAACGAGCGGCTCTCCCTCGCAAGTGCCGACGTTCCGGAGTTGAAGTCCTTTCTTTGACGGTTAGCTATACAGCGTTTGCGGATGAACTATCTTTTTTTTATCCTTGAGGAAAGCCGTGCATCCCGAAGGGCCGGCAACACAGGCAGTCCTTACGCAGCAGCGGCGACACAGGTTGATTCCATTCCTTATGTGTAAATCACTATTTTTGCAGCGAACTACGGCGCACTTCTTCGCTTTATCGTCACGCATTTTGCAGCATGAATTGAGCACACTGCATTAGCGAACACCCAGTTTGCATTTCCGAAAGCTGATCGCACAGTAGCAGGGCAGAAGCAGTAATGGTTTCGTATTCGTGCGCATTCTATGAGGCAACGTATATGGCGCGCCGCCGAAAGCGCCATCTCGTTCCTTTAGAGCAAACTGCTCTAGTGCATAGGGCAGTATGCTATGCGATGCATAGGGCAGTATGCATCGCAGTGGGTACCGTCGATAATGGGACGCGTGCACGGTGGCTGCCTATTGAACAAAGGCAATATAAATCACAGCAGAACCACTGCGCGCCAGTCTGCGCAAACGTAAACACGAACTATGTAGACGTATACGCCAAACCGAAGCGCCGTCATTACGCGTACACCTCTCCGCGACGGACAGTGGACGCGAGCTCTTTCTTCTTCGAGGGGCTTTCATTAACGTAAGACGGTGTGTGGGCTCATGTACTCCGCCCATCTCTTAAAACAAGCGGCCTTCGCTCGGTTTATACACAGTGACACAGGCACTTACACAGAAACCCTCATACAAGCCGATGCACGCACATTCACTCGCACAGAAAGTGAAAGAAGCACAGGCACATATCCGGCGAGGCAAAAGCGAAGACATGCCTTCCCACATGCATGAGAAGGGGCGAGCGCGCCGCAAGCCTTTCAACGCACGCCACGCGAATGATCGAGGCAAACGACCAACACCGCGCCGTGCCTGTATATATAGACTGCCCGGCATTTGGCAGTGGTCAAGCGTGCCGTGAACGCACGTATACACAAACTGTCGGCGCGGAAGAGCGGCGGACAAGTAATATCCTGAAAGAAGGGCGGCCGGACGCGCTTGACCGGGCGTGAAAGCGCCGTGGGAGGGGAGGGTGGGTCACGCGGACGCTGGTCAGCGCGCGATGGACCATCGTCCTAGGTTCGGGGTGCGAGAGCCGCGCAGTAAGTACAGCGCGATAAACTATACGCACAAAAGCGCACGAGCGGAGCACTGACCACTGGTCAGTGTGCGCTCGCTCGCAGCGCGCACGTGCGGACAGAACTACGGCGATCCGGCTTTCGGAGAGAGAACGCGGGGCATTTCGCGACTACTCATTCCTCAAACACGGCAATTCTTTGTATATACGCACGCGTGCGCACGAACGGTCAAGCACACACGATATAGCAACAGCGAATGAGACGCACTGCAACACGATACGATGAGAATAGAGAGAGCTCCAGCATTAAAGTGCCGTATACGGAAGTGCACCTGGCCGTTCGGCAAGTCTTCCCGCCCCGGTAGGCTCTATTAAGCGCGAGGCAGGTGGAAGAGCGGGAAGGGGGGGGGGGGGGGGGGGGTTATACCTGATTGCCGTATATACTGCCATGCGCGCTTCCGCAATAAGGCATCACGCAACCATCTTATACCGTCGTATCACAGCCTTACAGTTGGTGCATATACCAGTTTGTCCTATGAATCTGTTCGGTGAACCTTTCATTCTATAGAACAAGCGTCGAGTGGAACCACCTTCCTGCATCCGTCATCCTAATTACGGATTCATGCAAATAACTTCAAGCACCATTTCTAAAAAAATAATCAAAATAATTACTGCATACATACGTACTGTTCTTCGTGGACCTTAAATTTATACGAGAATAGGTTCGTCATGGGCTCAGCAGGGTTAACAATTGGTATATACGGCAGTGCATTCGCCACCCCCCCCCCCCCTTTTTTTTTTTTTTTTCGTGCCCAAGTTAGAATATGCATGTTCCAACTTTCAGCTGCTTTTGCAGCTAACGTAATTTTAAAAGCGTTTTCTCGCTTCAAGAATCGTATACGTAGCAATTAGGACACTGAAGGGGCTGTGCACACCGCCGTGCTGTCAATGTATCAACGCGCATGTGTGGCCCGCGCGTGGTGGGTTAGACGGGGTATATATTTTCTGCCGGGCTCCACGGGCCGAAAAATGCGGCCCGTGCAATGCTCTATATATAGAATGGGTGGCCGCGAGGAGACAATTTCTATGTTAATGTCCTAGTTTCAGTGCGCCTACAGGAGAGAACGTTTAACTGCATTAGACAAGACTGTACAATCGCCCTTTGTGGCAAGCGTGAACCCTCGCACACTGCAGACCGTCCTCAGCACAAAAGGCGTTGTTGAACGCGTTGTTGCGCTTCTTATAAAAACTAGTGAACTGAGTGACAGAGTTTGACAAGTATCGCGCGCTACACAGCACTCATGTACAGTTTCTTACTTATTTTTTGGCTCGCGTATTTTTTTTTTCTGCCATCTTTAAATCCCTTTACCCCCTTACCCCAGCACAGGGTGGCCAGCCGGTCTATGCACTGGCTAACCTCCCGACTCTCCCTCTCTCTCTGGCGTCTGGCTTTCAACTGAACATTCATTTCATTTAAGCTTGTATTTGAACACTACCCCATGGCCATGAGTTTAAAATCCCAGTGACGGTGGCAAAGTTTCGTTTTCGCTCTATGGAGAAGGTTAAAGCTGATAATGAGGAGGTGACGTGACGACGACGGTCGACGACGTCCGTCGGAGAAACGGAAAGGACCGACACGGCAAAGCCAGTTTGGAGCTTTTCGCGAAAAACTTCCGAAAAAAAAAAGAAAGTGTCGGAGTAAGAAAAACAGCGACGACGACAATAGCAATAACTACAACAACAAATACGACTACGAGGAGAAAACACGTGAACGACACCAACAACGACAACATCAAAAAAGAGTGCAGTTGTCAAAGGGGCTGACGATAAAGGCCAATTAACGACCGACGAAGCAAGCGTCAAACCCCTCAAAGATGTTGACAAAATCCTAAAAGCGTGAAGAAAAAAAAAAAGAAATACGTGCAGGGGATATAGAACGGTTAATATATTTACTATAATAAATTTAATACGAACATATTTCAAATATACATACGAAACAAAAAAAAAATATGTGCGGAAGACAAGCGTGGTAAATTAATTACACTCGGATGCCAACATTGAAATAATGGTATCACCAGAACATTCACTATATATACCGTATATACTAACCAAGCAAAAGTGTTGTCCCGAAAGGCACAAGATAACGTTTCTTTTTGTTGCTCTTCTTTTTTTCTTTTTTAAGCACGGTTATACATGGTACGTAAACAGTTCATACATGCGGCAATAATTAACACGGAAAGCGACAGCAAATAGGCGGTGATATGCTTGCTGAAAGAATGCAATGAAGGCCCATTCAACCCATTTGACCGTAATACCTAAAGCAATGCGGAAAAAAACCACACATAAGCTAGGACCCCTAAATACACGCCCAGATAACGAATAGAAACGCAATATGCCAATGAAAATAATGTTTCATGTGATTCGCAAGCATCTTAAGACAGTTGTGCATGAAAATGTGCTGCAATATTTATTTACATGTGCGAAACGTGTCATATATAATAAAGAAACAAAACAAACAAACAAACTTGCATGATATAGATGCACGTATGCGTATTTATCACGACAATATAGTACGCAAGCGTGCAGTGGCATACTCTTGATGTTTTTCACGGTGGCGATTTTCCCTGGTGAAATTTCTGACGTGGCTCGCAGTTTCTCATGCAGAATTGCAACATGAAATAGCCGACGTTAATTGTTCCCCCACCTCAAGTAAATTTGAGAGTTCAGACACGAAGTCCATATTTATCTGGATGCGACAAGTCTCACAGAAAAAGTCGTCATTCCTACAATCTCTTCCGCTGCTGTATGTTTTTTACTGATTGCCGACGATGCAACAACAAACCTGTCAGAAAACAATTTTCAACTGACAAAAATTATTTGGCGCCTGGCAGAAGCTGAAACGAAGGGCCGCTTCTTGTGCAGTCAGCCGAAGTTCGCTATCGATAAGAAAACGCTTAGGTACATTGGAAACGGCAGAGTGCTGATCGATGTCGGTTTTAACAAAGACCAGTGTAGGGGTCGCAAACCATATCAAACGTAAAGCGCATCTCTTGTTTTCAATTTGATCTGTATCAATTCAGAGATAACGAAGCCTGAGAAACGCATCTCAATTTCCATGCGATGTTTTTCATTTAAGTTTTGACAAAATGTGCTCGTCAAAGGTGCAACTCTAGACAGGGCGGTCCTTGCGCGGACCCCATTTAACATTCACGAGGACCGCCGAGGGTCCACCGACTACCAAATTGAGAACCAAGGGTTCGTATATAGAAGTTTTGATGAAAAAGATAAATAGAAAGAATAAGGGTTAAAAGAAATATCGTACGGCCCCAACAAAAGCATTATCAAGGACAAAAACAACCTCAGGTTTTGGCAGCTTGAAAACAAAATAGTGTCTTCAGAAACGACGAACTTGTTTTTGCTGTTGCACACGAAAAAGACCGAGAAGGTGAATTACCACGGCGAACCACAATGCTGCTCACAAGATTGGATTGAATTGGCTTTCGGACTGCCCCAACTTTGAAACCAATTAATTGACCAAACTAAATCCGCTAAAAAGCTTAGTATAGACCACAATTTAGGAATTTCCAAGCACTTCTCGACATTTAACCAGGTTTCCGATGCACTGAATATATACAACGATTTTCAAGGCAAGTGTCGCCCTCTGGCAGCGTTTTTTTTTTTTTCTCTAAAGGTTTAATACGACTCCACTTATAAGAACTCTTATATCACGAGGCAGTATCACGAAATGTATGACGGGAAACCGTCTCAGGGAGTGTCACTCTGTATCAACGAGCAGCTGTATACATAGCCACCATTCATACTCTTTTGGGTCTGAAAGCCAGATGCGTCAAGTCAACGACTTTCTGGCGTACACGTGGTACGTCATATATGATATGTCTGACTTATAGGATACTTACGACGTGTGTTCCTTATAATTTGCGCCGCTTTCGAGGTCTCACTACCCATGCAATCACGTGAAACTGATCGCTCATCCCGCGCAACACCACAGCTCATGATCAACCACTGCCTAAGTTAACGATAACAGAACACGCAGGCACACAGACTGCAATATAATTTCCACTCGAGTGAATACGGGTGTAAACGTGTCCATAACTCACACCTTTACACCCATTTTGGCTGTAAGGGCGTGAGTTATACAGATTCACACCCTTGTTCGCATTTAATGGCGTAAATGATTTTATAGTGTACCGAAAAACTTCAAGTGCGAAAGTTAATCCCTAACGCCAGGCAAATATTACTACAGCTTAGCTATCCAAATCGATAGTCGACCCGTATAGGGAACGATATGATTCTAAATAGACAGCACGACAGCAGACCTTCCGAGAAGAGCTAACTGACGCGTGATGAGAAAGTTATAGGCATGCAGGACCGTTTCAATACCCCGAGCGACTATGCGGACAGGCAACCCAGTGCTAAAACAGATACGGCGAGGGATGCAAACATTCGAGTGCTTAATCAACTACCTCAGTGATTATGCGCACGACCGCAACCCCGTTCGCAGCGAGACACTATAACCGCAATCATGATTAACACTGCCGCGACCCGACCAGTTCTCGCTTTTAAAGTCAATCCAGCCGAAGCTTTACGAATACATATTTTAACGGCGCCTTGTGGCCATGGCGGCGTTCTTCATCCCTCTAAGCGCGAAAAATAAATACACAAAAATAACACAGCGATAGCGACAAGGAAAGAAAATAACGAAGAGAAAAAACAAACATAGTTATAACGATTGCAATGCTCAAAGCGTCTCTCCACAAGAGAAACCATACATACCATCCCATAAACACAAACGCGAAACCTAATAACGTAGAAAAATAGCGCAATATCACGAGAATACCGAGGACAAAAGACTTTCAAAACTCCCTCTCACGCGCATGGAGAGAGAGAAGAGAGAATGAGAGGAAAAGCGCGAGAGAGAGAGAGAGAGAGAGAAAAGGCGGACGAGTAAGAATAAAATATCCGCATACGGGCGTGTCCGCGCGCCGACCAGCGGACCAATCGGAGGGCGCCGCAGCAATCGCGGCGTTCGACGTACCCCTCTCCACCGCGACGCGGTCCGCTCCAATCAGAGGCGAGAGCGACCGGCCAATGAGGGCGCGCGCGCCACTTCAATATCCCGCTTTCCGCGTGTTCTCCATTCTTTTCTTTCTCCTCTTCCCTTACAACCGAACACAGCAGACTCGCGAGACGGAGGAAGCTTCGTCAAGAGCCTCTCGAGAACCAACCGGCCCCGAACAGAACACATGCGCTCCTCGCGGACAAAACAAGAAAGGCGGAGAACGGAAGGTGAGGGAAGCGAAAGGTGCACAAAAGAACAAAAAAAGAAGACAGAAAAAAATAATGGTCGGGAGAATAACGGACGTTGATAAAGCGCAAAGGCGATTGATTAATCTCGGCCGATCGGGTTTTCTGCAAAGACTATATTGCCGGGGTCACAAAGAGAGAGGCGTGTTTTTATTAACGACGCAGAAGGCGCCACAGGCGCGAGCAAATGCACGCGGCAGGGGACGTGACGCGACGAAGATGCGGCGGCGCTGCCATCACATTCCGTAATGCGGGCGCAGAAACATTTCAACCGACACTTTTTAACGGCGCGAATGTTCTCCGAAGGATATTAGCTTATTTAATACCATGTATACGTGTAAGCACGTTTTAAACGGTAACTCGGCAAACGTTATGCAAAGCGGCGAACAGGGTCGAGCAGTGCAAACATAGCCGCAGCGTGCTCAGTGATCAACGAGCCGCCTAGGCAAATCCACGCTTGTTTATTTTGCCTATGACGAAAACAAAAAAAAAAAAAAAACGGCGCGGCGGGTATAGTTTATGTAGTAGAAAAGCTTTGACGTCAAGTCGACTCGCGGATTCACACAGCAACAAGGAATGCGCAAATTCAGAACTCACGAAATGTTCAGGTGAAGAGCGTCTCCGCTCGCTATATATATAATTCGGCACTGGGGTGTTTTAAAACCAAAACCATATGCACAATCCCCCACAGAAAAAGTTGTGGGCAAGCTGACTCATGCGTCTTGTTGTTGGGAAGAAATGCAACTCGCATTCGCGTTCTGCCTATAAAACACAGTGGCCATACGGTCAAAAGCCGAAACGTTTTAGCAAAACGAAATCGCACCGTTCTCAGTGCGCCAAGTACTGTCGCAGTGAAACGAATACATAACGGCCGTTTCGGCTGAGGCTACAAAATGTAGCATTTAACCGAGCCGCGTACAGCAACCTAGCCTTTAGTAGGTATAGGGTCATCTCTGTATGAAGGATTGACCAAGATTCGGATCATTTAGAAAGATAATCGGTCAATTCTGAAAAAAAAAAATTCTAATAAGAAATTGTGATAGGACAAAAAAAAAAGAAAAGAACGGTAAATAACACCAAGTTTTAGGAATTTATAGCAAGGAAATCGTCCTGATTCAGATATATATATATATATATACTCAGATAAATGCTTGTGTCGATGTCCTAGAGAGGACATATGCTCCTAAAGAAAGAATATCCGGAATGGTAAGGTTCAGTCCAATGCAGTGAAATTGTCCCAGAATATTTTTCCATAGCGACGAGAAACGGCAGCATGCATGATAGAAGTTATCCATCGCCTCCTCATCCATCATAGAATGTGCACAAAGGGGAGGGCACCATGGTAAGCTGTATTCGAGCACTATGCGCGGTAATCAAAACTTGCAGGCGAAAAAAAAAAAAAAAAAGCACGCCCCTATCGGGGTCGTTCGCCTAGCTGCAGAAGACATACATCTACCGCGCGTTATAAGCTCTTGCAGGAAGGCATGGCGGTAAGAGATACTCTTCATGGTGATTCTTAAAAACATGGTTAACGAAAGCAGCGAACTCAAATTCGAGCCGGGGAAGCATTAAACGTATACACTAACTAGTTGCCACGTCGTACAGTTTCGAGTAAATATATAAAAACGTGCGCGGCTCGCCTGAACACCAGCAAAAAGAAAATCCATCCAAAATAACAATCTGTCTGCTTTTTCGTGCTTACACATATACATCAGCGCCATATATATACACCGTGTACTTTTTGAACTTTATAGATCTCATATCAGTCATTTCGCTGCCATTTAAAATCAGATTATTTTTATATAACCTTGTGTTTGGCACACGGTATGCTACAGTTCATGTTGCCTATAAGCACCATGAAGATCGCGAGCGACAACTTACTGCGATGACATTCACTTTTATATATTAAAGTTGGATACCTTGCCCGGTTTTGGAGAAAAGCGCGGGCTCGACGAGGAGCGCGGCTCGACGAGGACAACTCATTACCGAAATCGTTAATGTAGAATGGCTCTCGTCAGTCATTGCCTTTCTTTTTCTTTTTTGATACCATGCATTCATATTCAATTTTGCGCCCAAACTAATAATTAGTATAGTTAGAAGCCAGGGCTCTTAATTCACTCTCAGTCTGTGCCATATTTACACCCACACCCGTGCGCTGTGATGGCCAGCTCACCAAAGTGCGTATACCGAAACAACTAGCTTTGTTACCGCAATCATTCCAAGGCAAAGCTATTTTCGTAAATATTAAGGAACACGTATTACGTGTTCGTATTAAGCGGAACACGTACTACGCGGTACACGTATATATGGAAAACCTGCTTCAATACAGCGCGCCAAGCATTGCCAGACTTGGAAAAAAAAAAAAAAACTGCGACACCAGTCCGTGATCAAAATTTCACCAGATTTCACCAGAAAACACAGCAGCCGCCATAACAGCTTTCAAAAAAGAAGAAAAAAAAAAGAAAATAATTTCGCCCTGGATTGCCTTCATTCTCAACTTGGTTACTGAAAGTTAATACAGTCGAACGCGGATATATCGAATCTGAAGGGGATCACAAAAAAGTATATATATATTATATATATATATATATATATATATATATATATATATATATATATATATATATATATATAAACTCGATGTATAACAATAATTTTAAACAAATTTTCAAAGGGATTTTACAGCTGTTCCACATACCCGATATTTCGTTATGTGTGGGTTCAACATATCCCGGTTCGAATGTATCGCCAACACCTCGCGTTACGTATATGGAAGAACGAACGCCAATTGATCATTAATCCTTATTCTGTCGCCACTTCGCATTACCCAGAAAAAAAATTGTCACATTTGCACAAACTTGGGTTCATTTTTCAATCCTTGAAATGCTTTCTCTAAGATGTCTTGGACACTGTCACAAAGCTGCGTGCTCAGCCGTTGAAGAATTTATAATTGTTTCGGGGTGATTTTCTACGTAAACTCCTAGTGCATTGTCATTTTGTCATTCCTTGGATTCGTCCCCAAGTATTCCATGCAGTTGTTTTCTTGTTAATACGTACTACGCACCTTTTAATTCCGCCCGAATGTTGGCCCCATAGTGGGTATACATATGAGCTATCAACAGAGATTAAACAAAGAAACACAGGACAGCTACAACAACAACGACAACAACAACGACGACGAGAAAGTAGTTCCACTTAAAGTACCAAACAGAAGTTGAGACAGTGATGAGCGGCGCCATTCAAGTCATGGAAAGAGGTTACTCGAAGCTCCACGTTACAAGACTGGGCTACGATTAAATATTCATAATTCCTGTAGCACTATCATTTGGGGCGTCAACACTGCACAGGCTAAAGCCACAGGAATGTTTGTTGCGCTGTATTAGATTTGTTTACAAGTGAAACGAAACGATTACAGTGTAAATTTATTTCGTACCTTTACTTTATTCTCTGTTCATTATTTACTTCACCGAAAACAGTACTCCAACTTCTTTATTAATGTGGCGCTTGATCTCTCCTTCATTAGTACTTTTCATAATTTTGCTTTCAGTTATTCCGACTGGTCACTCACGCACTATTTTTTTTTCCCCTGGTCTTTCCTTTTGTATTCCCAGTATCTCGTATTGAAAGTATTTATCTTACAATACCGCCTGCCGCCGGATTCATATCCTCCTTAGTGGGTAAGCATCACGGATGAGGATCATCATCATGATCCTCATCGTATACGCGCTCCTCTTGTATACGCCTTTCGAACTTTACGGGACAGACATGGCAACAGCAAGTTATTTCAACACGGCCTCGCCACTCCATCGTTAACACCAGCACCCCGACACGAATTTGCGCATGCGCGACGCGCCGTGAGGTCGCTGGGAGTGCACATGGCGCCTATACATAGTTTCGAGGCGGCAAGGCAAAGGTAGGCAAAGGTAACAGCTCAACTGTTTCGCGCTGAAACGTTCCAAATCGCGAAGTTTCTTAGCGCAGTCACGCCGCTCTGCACTTGCTCACACTTGCAAAGGCTTGGATTTGGACGCAGAACGCCGCGTTATATATACCAAAGCGTGCACAAAGTCACAGTACACGGAATGCGCGCGTGCTCGCAAGCTTTGTCGCCATGGAAACAAAGAGAAGAATGTGTACCTCAAGGACACGATACTTTAAAAGCCCAGGGGGCTGGTCGGCCATCCATGCAGGTCTCTCCTATAAGGATAGATCGCACGATCAATGCACGAGAGAACTGGCCAGTGCATGCCACACACGGAGATCTTCGAACCGACAGTGCACCGAAAGCGTCACAACGTTTTTGTCGGAGACGCACACGATTTGCACAGGGACACCCAGTCTGCAGAAGATGCCGTAAGGCAGCCGCCGGGAAAACGAAACGACACGCGCAGGAACACATCACGGGGGTGACGCGTGTACGTGGAGCGTTCACGGAACCAACTTCGGCAGCACGCCGAGCCCTCACACAACACAACGAAGACGACGAGTACGTGGCTGGCACGGCGTACGATCCTTTTCGGAAACTGGGCAGGTTCACCGCGAACAGAACCGACGACCATCCATCCATCCACCCACCAAGCCCGAAAACGAGCGGGAGGCAACGACGGCGACGTCATTTTATAAGGGAGAAGAGGCGCGGCCCATCGACGACGGAACGAGACGCGGCAATGAAATGAGAAAAAAAAAGAAAAAAAGAAAAAAAAAGGCGAGCAACGCGGGACCGGAATAAGGATCCTCGACGAAGAACAAGAGGCGCGCGTGCAAAAAAGCGAGAACCAACACCGAAGAGGACCGACGGATGAAGAAAAAAAAGAAAAAAAGCGAAACGAGAGAGCGAGAGCCAAGAGGACGGCGGAAGGAGCAGCACCACCGCCAAACCACCGCCGCCGCCACTCCGTGTACAAGGACGTCGTCGACGACCATCCGCGTCGACGACGACGTCGCCATCATCATCGCCGCCGCCGCCACCTAACTCGAGTGATTTTCAAGCTCTCGGCGTAAAACGCACTACAGAGAGAGAGAGAGGGAGGTGGGGTGCGGGGGGGCCCAAAAGCTCCGAACGTCGTCGTCGCCGTCCCAGAAGGACCGGGCGCCACTCGGTCACAATGTGGACAGGTTTTTTGACGAACGAACGCACGCACGTACGTACACGCACGGTGTACAAACGTTCACTCTCTCTCTCTCTCTCTCTCTCTCTTTTATTCTTTCCCATCAGCCATAGCCTTCCCTTCCTAGTTGCTACTCGAGAGACGACCAGAAACCTGCGAGCGAGGACCCATAGCACGGAAAGAACGGCGGCGCAGGAAAACTACACACACGACGGCGACTGCGCTAAGCACACTCGGGCAATGGACGGCCGAGAAGACGAGAGCCCCCTCGCCTGTGCGTGCGTGAGTGCGTCCACAACATAGTGGCAGCAGATTCCCTCTCCTGTGTGACTGCCGTTTTCTGGGGTTCTCGAAGCGAAGCCCAACCAGTTCGGAGTAGTCAGCCAAGCCAGCTTCGGCGGCCGAGAGAAAGCCCGTTTCTGGAGAGTCATCCACATCTTCCAACCCCCGCGGACGAAGTAGTAGACAGAAAGGCAAAACAAAAAAGGGAAAGAAAGAAAGAAAGAAAGAAAGAAGAAAGAAAGAAAGAAAGGGAAGCTGCCGCTGGAGAGCTCTGCGGAGGGGCCCGGAGCCTGACGGCAAACGTTTGGAGTGCGAAACTAAGGGCTGCCCACGTACAGAGGGTGGCGAGGGAGAAAGAGGAGAGGGGAGGGTGAAGTTGCCCCGGAGAGGTCGTCGCACGGCGCGCGAGGGGCTCGCCTTGCAAACTCGAGTCTCTCGGTCGGACTCGAGGACGTCTTGAAACCGGGCGCTGATTGAGAACCCCCCACCCTGCTACCACTCCGGCGGCATGAGCACCACGTGAAGTCGGGAGGAAGAGAGCGAGAGAGAAACCTTCGCGTCCTATATAGCAAAGTGCGACACGAGACGGCAATAACAACGCGCCGAGAAAATCGAGTCGAAGGCGCAAAACCGATCGATTGAGGCGTGGTTTTTAATGTATAACAACACAGACGCTCCGTGAGAGACGCCGCCGCGGAGGGCCCCAGATTAATTTTTCTGGCAGTCTGAAGACCAATGGCTCGGCACAAGGGCGCTTTTACAATCCACGCTGCGGATACGATTCGAACCCGCGACCTTGCGCGCAGCGGCAGTGCGGCGGCGGATAAAGTATCAACCGATGGTGCCACAGAGGGATGACAACCGCACGCGTGTGCGAACGTAAAGCTTTTCACCCGTGGTTTAAAACGCAAGAAAGCAATATAATGGCGCAAGGAGTACGAGCAAATTCGTAGCGTTGAAATTATATAAGCGTTACACTTTGAGGCACCCATGTGTTATAAAAAAGGAAACTGTCTCTCTAGATTGTCTACAGACTTGAAACACTTTATTTTCCTCAACTTTCCCCTTTGGCCATTAGAAGCACATGTACTTCCATCTACGGACAAAATTCGTTAAGAAGTGTTATTTTAATATAACTACGGTCCACAGACATTCAAACTGGCGGTTTGCAACAAAGTCTCGGAACACCAGTCGACCAAATGTGTAAGTCCATAGGGTAGCTACACTGACATGACATATGTTCCTGAGATAAAAGTGCGTATATATTGACTCTACCGAGCGTAAAACTCAATATCAGCGTCATCTATGTCCACAAGAGCTGGATTTTCACAAATCATTAGCCCCTAAAACTTCCCGTTTCCACTCTGAAACAACAAAGTGGAGCGGAAGTAGTGACCTCGACGGCTCAGCAGCGACGTAGGTCCTGCCGAAGTGCTGTTATTTCAACGCACGCGTATCGAGCCGGAAATTTGAAAGTTCGCTGACCTGGGAACTCAAGTATGCTGCTACATATACAATGGTGGACTTTCAGCCATGCACTTTATTTTTGAAGCACAGGGTGACGCGAGTTCCCGCCGTGCCTATCAATACTATACCACCGTTTCACCTGTCTGCGCCCTTCGTTGCTAGGCCCACAAAACTACACAGAACTATATAGTCTTTTGCACCAATATATTAATGTTCCAGTCAGACATAGGCGCTCAGGCTGGCTCGCGTCTCCACGTGCCTGGAGCCCCGTCACCCAGAGAGACCAACCAATCAGAGCACGCGATTGTCCGAGCGTCTCGACGGCGAGATATCGATAGCCTAAACTAGCGGACAACAACTTTCTGTGGCTATGAAGGGAAAGCTACGGGCGCGTGGCCTGCTGCACATGGGTTGCCGCGCCAAGTAGTCCGGCAACGTTTGACAGCTGCTTTTGGATGCTCGGAACAGACGCTGAATCGACGCAGCTTCCACGTGCGACGGTCTCGCGTTTGCCCAGACGCGGAAGGGAAAAGGCGCAAAAAAAGTAAACTTTTACACTCACTGGTGTGTTCTGTCTTGTATAACTGTTGCTAATAAGGGGGTTTATATTTTCTCTTCCGCAGCCTAAACCAACGGGAATTAAAACGCGGAACTCTTTTCAGAAGCGCTCTCACTTGTGCGCGCTTTGCCTCCGTAGCTTTCCCTTCATAGCCACAGAAAGTTGTCCGCGATTACAGATAGGCGCGCGACTCCGTCGGTCTGAGAGGGCTTCCTACGGCGAGATTGAGTCATTATCGGCGGCCGCGGTTATCTACACGCTACGCAGCAGCCGCAGCTACGCGCAACGTTTTAAGCGACGCTTTCGAGCCAACCTTCCAGGACTTCAATGACCGTTGCTGCAGGGTGCTGCTGCTGTCCAGCTGAATAGCTCACACTTCGAAAAAACGAAAAAGTTAATCACGTGCCCAATGGTGGAATCGAACCTCGGTCCACCAGCACGGCAGTCCGATGTTCTAACCAACAGGCCACAATAGTTTTAACACGATAGCGCTAAGGGCCCCGTGTCGCAGAAAATCCGGTGTCGGCGTCGTTGTCCGTTAAAGAAAAATCATCGCGAACCACGCAGGCCCTCCGCGTGGCGCATAAGTGTTACTGAACTAACTGAGTTTCTCAAAGTAAAATGCGCCAGAAAATTCGTATGTACGACTTACACATAACCGAGACATGATAGCGTCGGATTGCAATTTGAATATGCGAGAAAACATAATTCTGTTACGCGGAAACTCAAACACGAATCATTTGAGGTCTGTCTTAGTGGAAGCGGCACGCCCCGCTCCGCTCCTTCCAACAGCATCCAGATGGCGCTCGCCTCCGCGCATCTGAGGATCCCGCCGTGCGGGCGATAGAAAAAAGAACCAGAAAGCTCGCCTTTGTGCATAGCGTCCGCCGCCGGAATTTGCAGGTAAGCATTACGGTTACATAGGCTGCAGTTTCCGGGAAGCGTGAGAAGCAGTGCTATCGCGTTACACTCTTAAAGGCAAAGCTTAAGCGCCCTCCAAAATTATTTTTATTGTCATAGCAATTATATGACACTTCAGGCGAATGTCCGACATCGTCATCGGCGTCGCCGTCATGTTCCATATAAGGTCCAAGTGCGATAGCATTCATGCGATAACAGTCCAAGTGCCCTATGCTGCAGGTGCGAGCGAAAACTTGTGAGGGTGACCCGAGGAGGTCGGCTCGATGCTGCGATGTCTTGCGCTCGCAAGGGACAAGGCGGGAAGGGTGCGCGCCGTCTTTTCAGCGCGCAAGGGGGCAGCCGGGAGATGTGCGCGCGCTAGGTGGGGGGGGGGGGGGGAGCAAGGGGGCAGGTTTGTGCGCACATCTTCTACTCCAGCTGTGGCAGCTGAGCGTGGCCGCGCGCATCCTATCTTCGAGGCAATCTGTGCTGGATTCGAAGGCTAGCGGAGCGGTGATAGCTTACGGCTTTGTGTGCGCTGTTCTCCCGCGCCTAGTTCGCGTTGAAGCGAGAGGCAGCACGAAGGTGAGCTGCCGCTCTTCATCACGTCAGCATTCTGACAGCGAGTGTTCGCGGTCATCGAGTCAGATGTGTTCATGTTTGCCTGTGCGCGCGTGACAACGTGCTTCTTAATTTACTTAGTAAGAGAATGTCTACAGCAGCTTATGCAGCTGATAAAACAACCTTACTTCGCATAGCTGTCTAATAATTTGCTATCGCAATGAATGCTTCGGCGAAACTGTGACCATTTTCTTTATTACCATAGTGAACAATACAATCCCAGCAAGGAAGTGTACATTCGGGGCACCAGCCTCTATGAAATGCATTTACGTTAGGCCAAAAACTCAAGCATACGCTTCCATTGTGGCAATGAGTCCTCTTTGCACGCATTTTTGCACATGGACGCATCTTTTTAAAGGGATACGTACACAAAAGTTGGCGGGTGGTTTTTTGCGTCAGAACAAAAGTTGAACTGTTGAAAATGACGAATACAACAAGCTGCTCTGAAAAAAAAAGAACGAGAAACATCTTTTTTTTTTGCGATTTTTTGTTGCACCTTGCCTCCAAGCGGCCGCTGGCAGAAGCTGAAATTTGACGTCATAACACCCACCCGCAGCCAAGGTCGGCCACAGCCGTCGCAGTGTTTCCGGGGATGTCGGTCCCTTGCAGCGTTTGTTTACCCCCTTTCGGCGGTCTTCGCACGTGGTCCTTTCGAAGCATTATCCTCGTCGGCGCTCCACGCAGGTGGTGCGTCTTACATGCGCCTTCCCGCGGTCGTCGCTCGGTATTGACGCGTTCGTCGCGGCGGAAGGAAATGCCCAGAGAGAGAGAATAAACTTTAATAAAAAGCGCACGTGAGCCTAGGTAGCTCCCCCGCTCTGCAGTGGGTGGTCCACTCAGTCCAGGAGTACAGCGGCCTTAGCTGCCCTTCTCGCTCGGTTGACCAGGTCATTGCTGTTATAACAGCATCGTCGGTTGTGACATGCCGTCGCACACGTTTCCCAGAGACGAGAAGGTGCGTAAACTTTGGATACCTGCCTGTACACGCACAACCTGGAGACCTCTAAAAAATGACTTCATTTGCACGGACCACTTCGTCGACGATGATTGTGTGACCAGCCCGGCTGTGCTGAAAAGCCTCGGCATGCCGCTCAAAAGGCAATGCTTAAAGTCTGGCGCTGTGCCATCGGTCTTCTCATGAAAACGCAAGGCAGAAATGATCAGCGGCGCGTTGGAAAAGTGGAGGCGAAAAGATGTCGGTACTGTTTTCGTTCACTTGCAGCCTTCTTGAGCAGTGTGAGGGTGAGGCTGGGGCGAGATGCCCGAGGCTGGGAACGAAGGCAGTAATGTCTTTAAAAATGTTGGCAAAGCGTAGTAAAACAATACAAGGCTAGCGAGCGCAACTCACGAGATCAGACACACACACAGCTCAGCTTCTCCACAGAAAAGCAGAAAAAACTGGGCAGAACGCCAGACAGGTGCTGCCATCTGTCGATCGGCTGGCGAAGTGGACATGAGAGTCTCGGAGGTACTGATACCTCACAGCATTTGCTCACGCCGACGGCAAAAACTACTATTCAGTCATCCGTCATCCACGCAGGGCTGAAGTATCCCGCAGCTGCCTCGCCTGCGTGTGCTCTTGAAAAAGCAAGTTTACAGAGGAAATGACAAATAATTCTTGCACAAGTGTCTGGTGCAGAGCGAAATCTTCGCACTACGGTTCGCAAAAACCTGACTGGCACTTCTGACTGACTTCCACGGCTGCCTGCTCTTCTTCCGTCGCTTGACGTGGAAGGCTCGTGACCGTAAGCGGTAATATTTCTTGCCAAGTTGGAATGTTCGTCTTCAGACGAGTACTCATCGCTAGTAGAGGCACCAGAACTCAAATCCATGTTCGCGATGGCGGCGTCGGCGCGCTTCAAATGATGTGGCCGGCCGGCTGGCTATCCGCACGCCTTTCAACTCCCGCGGGTCGGGCGGCGAGGCGCGCACTCACAAAAACACCAAAAATAAAGCCATCGGCTCAAAAATGAGCTAAGTCACTACTTCTTTTCAGTGTAATCCCACACTGAGGATTCATTTTCAGCATTTTCGTAAAATTTTCAGATTTCCTGTCCGTATCCCTTTAAAGCTCGCCCTGAGTACATGTCTCCTTATGGTTACATATGCACTTTAATAACGAGGATGCAGTATACAAGCATTATCAAACTTGGAATAGAAAATACTGATAAGCAACCCTGCTTTCAGATCACAGTGACATTTTCGGTTACTTATCTGTTGCAGATTTCACAAGCTTCAGGAACTTTTTTATATAAACCTGCTCAAAGTGTCCCTCTTTAAATCTTTTGACCATCAGAAGACCCAAAGAAAGCTCAAACACTGACGAGCGATATTTTCACGAGCAGAATTATTTATTCGTAAAACTAGAAACAACATTTGCAAACTCATAATACAAGCCCAAATTCTTTAACTTTGCAAATAATCCGGGAAACTAGGCAGGCATGCGGCTTTGTTCTGCACCAGTTTGACCGATGGATAGTTGCCAAATCCAGATTGTGCAATTTTAAAGACTATCGATAGCTCTTCGAAATATCGATAGCTTTTAAGCACTATCGAAGCAATGTCTGCCAAGGCATCTAACGGGCACGCGCTCGCACACATCCCTAAATTTTAGTAACCGCCATTACTTGCTAGCCGCGGCAGGGGCGCTGGCAAGCATACGTGTGGTGTGGGCTTAACGTTACCTTCCTTATCTCTGAACAGCTTTCATTCATTTATTGGCATCTCCTGCCTGTGGTGATTGAATACCACTTGAACACAGAGGATGGGCAAGTGCAGTCACATGTCATTTCATGCCGGGTATCCTAGTACACAAATGTCAAGAGGAGGAGGGCATGTGCCCGGTGTGCTCCCCCTGGCTACGCTGTTTTAGCAAAGAAAAAAAGTTCTCAGAAATAGGTACCTAAGCTTGGCTAAGGTATTTAACAACACACTAAGGTAATACCTAAGCTCTGGTTAATTTCAGATGCACAGTATTCAATCTTTACCGATAGAAACATAACTAAGAAGCGGAATAATGTCAGAATACACAATGTACATCGAAAGTTGGTGAGGGAACTTCAAGGAAGCATCATGCCATTTGTACTTGCATATTTTCCGGCAACAATTGCTGTATTCTGCACATGCCGGGACAGTCACAGTTACTTGACCGTTTCGGTATTCCATAGAAACATAATACGCCAACGCAGCTTAACATTCCCCTTACGTGTCTCTTGAACAAGACAAACCCACACGGGTGCCGCGGTGGAGGGCTCCAGATTACTTACGACCACCTGGGGTATTTGAGAGCGCCTAAAGCTCGTTACGTAACAGTTTTAAAACGAAACTTTTTTTCCTCCTCCTTTGTCTTTCCCGCTGCTGATGCTGCTCCTGCTGCTCCGGCTGGCCACTGACTGCTGTCTTGCCGATAATATAACTTGGGTCAATGTGTATATGTCACTGGGTATATGCCACTGAATATGTGTTACTGGGTAAGTGTCCCTATAGACAACATGGGCCACTTGGCAAGTGCAACTGGGCATATGAATGTTTTAGGCCAATGCCCCAGAAAAGGTTTGTGCCCCGAGAAATGTGATCAAATGCACAATAATAACAAGAGGCAAGAAGTGAAGAAGTCTGCTAAGGAGAGGTGAAGTCAGAAACAGACGCATCCGAGTGGGGAGAAAGAAGTCAAGGGAGCGAAATGGGACCAGAGCATGCATTGAGTAAGAAGTGTTGAGCTACATAGGAGTGAACGATGGGTACAGCACAGCTTCAGCACATTTAGCGTTTTATCGGGCAAGAAGGAAAGGTCTGGCAACCATAGCAAAGCAAACATTTTGTCCTTTTTGGCTTGCATACCTGCCAACCTAGCATCATAAATATGCGGGAGACCGCCCCACGGGGGAGGGGGGTCAAATCCCCCCCCCCCCAAATTCATTTTTTCTTTTTGTCGCCATACGAAACGCTCATATCACAGGCTCACGTGGTACAGAATCCCCCACTTGTCACCTACTTGTCAGAATCTACTTCCATACTTGTAATACTTGTCACCTACTTGTCATACTTGTCAGAATCCATACAAGTTTCCGTCACAAAGCACAGAAACTAAGTCGTGTATGATCTCAGAAATACTTGCAAGTACTTCTTGGCTTTTGAAAGCGCCATAGATCGCTCCAACTAAACTCTGGGAAGCACAAAAAGTAGTTCGACATTCTGCATCTTCACTTGACAATCTGACAAAGACAACTGAAACCTAGGCACCCACGGTCATTTAACGACTGGATTGCTAAAAATATGCGAACCAGCTTGAGACGAGCCAATCCGGAAAATCAATATGGCAGTGCCCGTTAGATGCTCTCATTCGTGGCGGTGCCGGCGGCCGCTATCGCTGTACTCCTATATACACTCTATAATATAACCATGCAGGAAAGCAGCGCTGGAGCAGTTAGTCACCAGCGGTGCTGGTGACTAACTGCTCCAGCGCTGCTTTCCTGCATGGTTATATTATAGAGTGTATATAGGAGTACAGCGATAGGCCCTAAAAAAAAAAGTTAACCGCTATGCTGCGGTGGCTACTTTCCAGGAGACTTAAGGTCGCGTTCGTACAATCGGGAGATGTGATGAAAATTCGGGAGAGTTGGCAGGTATGGGCTTGTGTGAGCCAGCACAGCGCTGCTTGAATATGCTGCCATTGCATGGCATGGAATGATTTGGAGATGTTTGAGCTCGTTTTGTGAAAGAGGTGAAGTCAGCTCATACAAGTACATCGGGGAACACTATTCTTTGGCTGCAGTAGTAACTACAGAAAGCATGAGCTCTTGGATGCAACGTACAACGTGTATAATCAGTCACGGTGTGGGGTTGTGAACTACTTTGGCCGATTCAGTTTGCACTCGACTGAGGGCAGTGGCATCTGCGGATTATCAGCATGAATTGGAAAAAACTTAATCGTGATCGCTTGGCGCGGGACCTTTAACATGAGTGCTCGTGCATGGCCAACTCAATGCCAGCCTGAAACATCTAAGCGCCAATGGTGAGCACACTTGCATCAGCCAGTGGTAAAATTATCACATATTTTAAATTTACTGCGCTATGTCTACGTTGGGCCTCCTATGAGACCAATGGCATGGCTCAAGCACGATGATCAAAGCGGTTGGTAAAACTGCATGATGCATAGGCTTTGCACAAAACAGATGGGTGCATTGGAGATGGGTGCTGAACAAACCTGAGCATAAAAAGCGGTTTTCATCACCCCATGGGTTGTACGGCATGCTGTTATTAATCCAAATTATTTTATGCGGGGGGGGGGGGGGGGGGGGGCAAAAACTGCACCTAACAAACAAACAAGTCACACAATGTACTTCGAAATAACAGTTAAACCACTTGTCGAAGTAAACCTGCAGAACGGCACCCCGCTGTTAGTCCTGTATGTTTCTTGAACTACTCATCGCTGCTAAACCACAGCCTAGGCAAACTACAGGGCGAATGTTGCAATAAGAGCACATTTGCGAAACAAATGTCTATAAATACTACACAACCTCTCTCCAAAGTCGATTGTAGGTTATAACATGCCTGCACGCCTCACATTGAGTGCCCTGGTTACCTCACCGGCAGCAGGAATTCCAGCCATGTTGAGTTGAGTAAGTTTAGCAAGTCTCACATAATCTTTTCTAACATAAGACGGCATCACATCACACCTAAGTAGACTGTGCCAGCCCATGAAACAGCCACCAGCAACTGCGGCCGAGCATATAGCTAGCATAATACACTGAGCATTTGCCAAAGCCAGCATGGCAGTGTAATCAAACAGCTCACAAACGCCACAGCATATGCCATATGGCAGAACACTGGATACAACGATATGTATGGATAAATGCCAATTAACAGTAACTGCCTAGACCTGCACGTTGACTTACCTGTGAACACTTCCACCAAAGGTCCTCGGTCACATAGAGCAGCTTTTCAAAAACGTTTCCGATCCCGAGTCGCACCAAACCAAACAACTTACCTGAATCCAAGTGACCTTTGAACGGAGAAAACTAAATGAGGGCCACGACATGTCGCCAGACGCGCGAATGTTTTAATTTTCGGGTAAAAATTTTGGAGAGAGCTGCCACCTCTGGAGAACCGTTGTATATTTTGCACACAAAGAAAGCAGGCAGCTGTAAGTTGTCAGAGAGAGAAGTCACAAGGTGACACCTGCAAACAAGACAAACGGGAATAGAGAATGGCGAAGGCACTTACCCTGTCCCCACGACTGCCTGTCACTTCGGTCGTGATATGCGGGTGGTGCTACTTGACTGTAAGCGCCCATAGATGCAACTGCATGCCTGCACAGCAAAGCAAATCACTTAAGGTTTGAGTCTCCCACACAGAAAATGCAAACAAGAGATGCACCAGATAAAAAAAATCCTTCGCAGATCTAACCAAATGTGTGCAACTGATACATGACAGACAGCGAAGCTGTATAAGAGAGTTCTCACACCCTTCAGTAATGCAAGGCATCTGTTTGCAGGCTGTTGTTAGCGACCGCTCCCTCGCAGTCTTACAGCACCCCACCATCAGATTTCTCCACCATAGCCATAAAAGCTCCTAGCTGACCTACACCCAACTGACCTCCTAACGGACCTCCGGCAAAGGACAGCATGCCGCAAGCTGGCTTTCACCCCATGAAAATGGCTGTGAAACCCCCTAAAGGGGCCCTCACCAGGCCCCATAGCAAATTTCGGTTACATGTTGGAATGTGCCCTCTAGGTAGTGTTCTACCAGAAGAATTTTTCAAATCAGTTTATTAGTAGCAGAGACAGGGATATTTCAAGTGTCGTGAACCCATGATTTCAGGAGGCAGCTTCACTGCCAACATAGACATTCTTTTCACTTGCCCCGTCTAGCCTCCGCAAGCAAACTTTCTTTCCTGCGTCGTCTCATACCGAAGACTGAGCATCGGGTCAAGTATATGTCACAGGCCTCATGCTTTCTTTTTAATTTTTTTTTCTATTTCATCTCTTTTATTTTTTTTGCACAGCGCACGTTTGGTGAGGATCTCGCGAGTGAGTTGCTATGTTTCTCTTGTTTCATGCTGTGCATGAGAATATCGGTATTTTTGCCTGGCTGCTTCAGCACTATGATGAAATGGATCCCTGAGTGCGTCCATGTTTAGAGGTAAAGTTTAGTTTTTTGCATGTGGGACTGCCTTTCGTGGGATCGAGCAGACGAAACAAAAGTATGTTCCTCTTGCTGCAGCACGGAGTAAAACCAGGACTTTCAGACACTCGGGTTGTACTTTTATTATTTGTTTAAACTTTAAATCACCTAGTGAAGCAACAGATCAAACCAAGAAATGTTGTAACCTGAATAATTCTCGAAGTCACATGTCACGGTGACTGACGTTTCAGCACTGCGAATTACGTAGGTTCACTTGGGGGTCTTGGGGTGTTTGGTTCGAAATTATAAACTGTTCTTGCGGCGCCCAGCGGTGTAATATTTTGCAGGCACGATCGTCAGCGAGCATTGTATACACTACGCTGGTCCGTTTAAAAT
The DNA here is from genome assembly GCF_013339745.2 of Dermacentor silvarum. Taxonomy (NCBI): domain Eukaryota; kingdom Metazoa; phylum Arthropoda; class Arachnida; order Ixodida; family Ixodidae; genus Dermacentor; species Dermacentor silvarum. The sequence goes on along the minus strand of NC_051160.1, from coordinate 59,206,392 downwards.
GGCCAAACCTGGTGAGGGGCCCTTTGACAGCTAGGTTGGAAAATCTTAGCTACCATACGGCAAGTGTGCTACAGGATGTGGGTGTTACATTCAACCTGACATGCTTCAACATTGCATGATGCATATTTCAATGTTGAAGATAAACATATGCCCGGCATTTTGGATATCAGAGTAATGGTTGCACTATCAGCCAGGCCATTCATCATTTTTTTCTTGAATATGGCAAAAGTGAGTTTAAGGGCTGTGCCATGAGACAGCGATTCCCACAGAGTTCCCTTGGGCGTTCTGCCCAAGGAGCACAGCCGTCTGACTAGCTGCGGAACTATCAACACAGTAGCCATCAGTGGACTGTCATCTCTTACACAACTTCTGCATTAACTTCTCAAAACTGACCAGATCAAGGGAATGCAGTCTCACTGCAGCTGCATGAAAGCTATTAGTATTGTTTTGTTTTAATAATTCCAGAACTCTTCCTCGTGCTCAGCTTTACCACTTCGATTTCTGTTATGACAATTCACAAGCTTAATGCAAGACGGCCATTTATGCAGCTGCCAGCATAGGGAGAGCCCACATCGGCAATCTGCCATGGTACTTCATTTGCATCAGTAAAAAATTGCAGGGTTTTATGTGACAAAACCACGATCTTATTACGAAACATGACGTAGTGGGGAAACTCCGGATTAATTTTGCCCACCTGGGGTTCTTTAATGTGCACTTAATTCTAAGTACACAAGCATTTTCTTGTTTCGCTCCTATCAAAATGCAGCCACCACAGCTGGGACCAAACCCGCGACCTCAAGCTTGTCAGCGCAATGCCATAGCAACTAAGCTAGCACCGAGGGTTCTGTTGCATCAGTCAATCAGACCACAATTTTCATGAGTACGGTTCAGTGGCAATAGTCTCTGCAGGAAACTGGAATCTGACTACAGACCCAGCGCTTTATTGTCAGTTGCTTCTAACGCTGCCCTATGGCTGAATTCGCCTCTTGTAGCACACTACACGGATGGCAGAGCTCTGTTGCCTTAGACGGCCCCTCCACGGATCCCACTGGAAATTCTGGTCATACACTAGAGGTTTTTGTAAAGAGCTGCCCAAGGAGCGTTATACCGCAATAATTTTTATAAAAAGTGGTTAACAGCAGCTGAGATAGAAACATATGAAATTTTACGAGACCACAATGGACAGACACAATGCGAGGAGGTGATCCTCAGTTATCTCGACCAATTCCCGAAAGTAAACCCTCTCTTGCTTCTTCCATATAAAGCAGAGGACCCACGTTTTGGGAGTGGGGGGCCCACCCTCCAGTTTCGTTTCCCTCCCATCTTTTCTTGCTGCGTGGTTCATTCCCAGAGACAGTTTTGAGAACTTGGCATCGCACGGGAACCCCCCAAGCGGCATTTACAAAAATGCGACAGTAGCGAGTTGAAATTTTTTAGCGCATCACGGCAATTACCACGCGACAGCAGTTTACATTTGGCACCTTCCCATTCGTTCGAAATAAGTTGTAACCTGTGTTCAGCAATATGCATTGCGACGGGTGAGTGTAGGAAAGCACACAGCTACTCCGTCTCTCTCCTATGCGATATGCCAGTGTTTATATGAACTGCGCAAGACGGCTTGCCCCATCTAGAACTACCCTCTCCTGTCACATTAATTTTATTTGTCTTGCTAGCGCATTACCGCCCTTTATACGAATGCGATGCACTAGAATTATGATGCGATGCGCCACGTGTCATAGTCATGTAAATGCCCCTCCAGTTTAGTGCTGTTGTAGACTATTTGTGCGATGCCGGCACCATGCATGTGACATTATCACGGTGGCGAGGATTGTGCATCCTCCGAGAGGACACGCAGGCTTTCGAGTTTGCAGTTGTTTTCCCGAAATACAAAAGTGAGATAGTTCACAGACACAATCGTGAGCTTATGATTTGCACATTGTGCTGGTCTGTTTGCATGTGTAAATCTTGTGAGGCCCTGTTTAATCCTTTCCGTACTGAAGGAAATGACAAAAAGTGCGCCAAATTTCCCAGATTTCCAGAAACATGTCACCGTCATATGACCACTATACTTCTTATCGTAACTAAACTGGTACAAATTCCAGTGACTATACTCGTCAGCGGTAGAAAAAAACTTTAATAGGGAAATTTAAAATGGTGCACCCAAGCATCTTTGCATACTCAAAGCCACACGTCCCGTTTGCGTTCCTTTTGTACACCTTTTACATTGTCTTGTAGGCCCGGCGGCAACTACATGCCGCCGGGCATTTGGCTGCGCCAAACCCAAAACTACATGATATGCACTGTAATATACACACAATTCAAAACTCACCCAATCATACGATGTCCAGAGTTGCCCAGTGATGCAATGTGTCGCCTTGGAGCCATTCCAATTTGCGGACGCCAGTTGCGGCTTTCCTCTTGAGAGAGGTCTCCCGGTTTAAGCACTCTCTGTGGCTCCCTGTTTTTTTCGAAATGAGAAAATGCACAAGCACCACACTAAGTGAAACAGGGCTGCTACTGGGGTGTGAAAGAAGAGCAGAGAGCTTATTACTTGCGTTCCACCACCTCCGTGCTTCGGAGGAGGCTCAAAATATATGGCCCTGTGTACAAGTGTTTAGCTCAAGTCAGGCTATTTTAATAGGTAGGAACGAATTAACCAGCAACTACAAAATTTCACTTTCTGAAGAAGCTGTGCTGGCTCTAAGAAATTAAACAGGTTTTGCACTTACAGTGCCTATTTTTGCACTAATATGTAGCTCAAGATTAATTTCTTTTTTTTGGGGGGTGGGGGGGGGGGTCTACACTAGGAATACGAAATTGATGGAAGTCTGACAAAATGTTAACTGGAACAGCTACGCATTTCACCTCACACTTTGAGGATGCATTTCTTGGAACTGGTGTTATGTTGCTGGATTTAAATTAAATGGCTATGCTTTCCTTTCTAGCTGGCTCCAATTTCGCTATCCCAACAATATCCTCTAAGGCTGTTACTTGAAAGGAAATGATGAGCAGATATTATTTAATTAGTCAATTCATGGGTGACTGTCAAAATGATCATGATTCAACAGACTGTGAAGAATTAGTATGTGAGAAAAACTGAGGCTTCCCCTCTGCGGTCCTGTGTTGAATGGTAATTTTTTTCCATGAAACACACTATGTGCACTAGGCTTCTCCCAAGATGGCCGCGGCTAAAACAAGTTTTTGATAAGCTGAACTGTTCCGAGACCTGGATTCACGGCAGTTTTTCTAAGATGAATTTTTGAGTGATAGGCAGGCCTCCATGGTGCCCCTGGTTTTAACTAAAGTCCATCAAATGTTCTTCAGCTTCCCTAGCTTGCATAATGAGGCCGTAGGTACCAGCAGAAGTATTGCTTTCCCTTAGTATGACAACTGCAACAGTGCATCAATGCACTGGCATCGTTCCATTTCTGTCCCCACCGTCAAACACAATGTACCGTTACTATCACATTTCTAACACTAAAGTTTTTTCATTGGTGTTATATGGTAAGGTTGATTATGACGACTGATGGTGTTTATTGGTGCAAGGACATCTGAGGCCAAAGAACGCTTAGACTATGTGATGAAATGTGGCACATTTAAAAGTGAATGTAAAGGTTCCAGGAGCATGAATGATAGCACTAGGTGCCCAAATTGGTGTAAGACCATTTAAAGCATTTGTTAACGGGCTGTAATGGCAATGACAGTGCTGTTCTTGTGGCAGGGCCAATTACAATGCACTTAAAGTAATAATTGCACTGCAATCATGATGTTTAGTCTAAAGCAGACAAAGGTACTGGAGAGACTCCTATTCTCCTTGATCCAAGTCAATACACTCGATCATTGTCGATAGCTTGGAAGCCCCAGTAAAAAATGTTATTCACGCTTGAGTGACCAGGAAAGGTCTATTCAAATGCTTGAATGAGCACAGAGATCTCAAAATATAAACTTTTCATGATCTGCCCTCCCAGGCATGCAAATTCAGTGGCTGGGAATCAAACATGTGACCGTGTGTTAAAACAATATAATTCCATGAAGGTTAACCGCACACAAATCTCTTCGCTGAACGAAAAATTTCTATCTACTCAAACCCACACAAAATTCTTGAAGACCTATACTTTACAGTTAACAACATATGGGTTTATTTTCCGTATAAAAGAAAAATAAAGACCAACAACAAAAGTGCAAACCTATAAACTTTCTGTCAACCTTTCATTTCGCTTCGTACAAAATCCACATGTGTTTCCTTTAGTAGCCATTGTGCTGGCAGTTGAAAAAAATATTTCCACAGAACTTACTCAGTGTAAGTTTCTTTTTCTTTGGTTCTACTACTTTGACCAATCAGCACATGGTGTCAATTACATGCTTGACCGTATTCTTCAAAAGTATACGACTTTATTGAAACACTGAAATGTCACCTTTACTGTGAACGGAGCTCCCCAGCAATAAAATGACCAACCTAGGACACGACTGGTACCATCGCTGTAGAAATATAATACCCGCTACTATGTCCTAAGATCTTCTGTTAATAATAGGTGCATTTGAGTCAGCCACTGATGATAAAAGAAGAACACTGCATTCTAACATGAAAGAAAACTGCAGTTAGCCTAATTTTATCGAGCTTTCCAACCAAGGAACTCACTGGTGCTGTTGGTGCTTCTTACGGTAAAGTGGTGCCCCATCTGGTCGGGCGTCCAACTCAAAGCGGGCAACAGCGCCTGACCAAGCGTGGCCTCTCAGGACCACAAAGAGCCAACACAAAATGAAGCCGAGGAAAGTATAGGGGAAATTAACTGTTTTTTATTAATTGAAATGTGGAAATAATAGGGAAAACAAATTAAAGTGGAAGAAATGACAACTTGTGGCCAATGGGAGCCAAACCTGCAACTACCGCATGAACCGTAATATGCCTTACCAGTTGAGCTACGATGGCGCCCGTTACGGGTTACAGTTACGTGTTACGGGTGATTTGGATTAGAGAATTGTAGAATCTTTCCTGTCACCTCCTGGCCCAAAACAAACACTCTGATGCTTCCTGGAAGGGTAATCTACCAATCTAGATTGATTCAACGTTTGCCACTAATGCCACAGAGTTTCTCAAAATATTACCTAGAGCAAAATCTGGAACCATTGTCTATGCAAGCTTTATGCGAGCTGTGGTATATGGGTGGTCTGACACAGTCTCAAATATGGCTCAGCCTAAAACATAGTCCCGGTTCGCATGTAAACATTTCTTGGAATGAGATCTTCATAAAAAGTCTCGGTTCACCCGCAATACTTTTTGTATTAATGTTTACTCACATACAGTGCAAGAAGTAAGCGAAGAAAACGAAAACAGATGAAAGAAACCATCCCACAGTGAGTGTAGACGTTCTCATCTCTCCTCCAAATTTAGCAGCTGACTGGGACGGTTTCGTTTCATATAACTGCAATATCGAGCATGAGTTCACATGTTTTAGTAAGAGGTGTTCTTACACAATAATGACGATATTAAACAAAAATCAGCACTTCAGTTGCTGTTTTAGTGGATACGGAACCATAGCGAACGATGGAATGCCGTTCTCCAGACGTATCGTCCTGGCTTTTCAAGAAAGATGCCGGTCCGAAGCCCCCACATCCCACATTCTCATGCATACAGCAGCACCAGTGTCAATTCTCCCTCCAAGTAACTTGAAGAAACTATGCTTAATGCCGCTTTATAAAAGAACTGCAAAGCTGCCAATTGTCTCCAATCACCCAAAAGCAATTGGGGCAAAAGTAGAAGTAGCGGCTGCTTACGTTGCTCCAGGAAGGCGCTTGGCTGGAAACACAAAGTCGTCGGCATACTTCGGATCCCTGAAGCGGACGCTGTTCGATGCAAAAAAAATGAAGCAAAACGGGAGTGAGGCAAGTGAGTTTAAAAAGAGAAATGCACATATATGAGAAAGAGCTTCATGAAACATAAATCAGCATAGGAGAGAAACTTACCAAACGACCATGTTGCCAGGGATATCATCTAAGCCTGGGATGACTGACCGCACATCACTGAAAAAACACAGAAGGATCAAAGTCATTTCGCCCATGCAAGACACGTCTATTTTATCAATTAACACATGAGAAGAAAGTGTGCCTTCGTTTATGAGCTAACATATTAATGACCACCATTTCCATTTGTGTCCAGCAAGAAATGTTGTACAAAGGATTCCCTCTACAGTGAACACAAAAGGGGTACTGCAAATGTATTTACCGTCAAGAGATTCAGCTTTGAAGAGCAGCGATACAAAATATATGCCTTGTGCTCTTTCAACTGTGACAGAAGCTAAAAATTTAAAGCTGCATATGTTGTGCCAGTACCATCTTTTGCATTACGGCGCCATTGTTATGCCGTCATCATCATGCTGCTGCCGTTCTCATTATCCCGTTGTTGTCAACATGCCACCCTCCGCCGCCCTATGGCAAATAAAAAATTAAGCAAATCCAAAACACGTGCTGGAACCTATGCAAAGCAGTTCACTAGCATTAACATGCCACGCATGTGACGCATGCACTAGGAGAGCTACTTGACGCTGGCACAGAAGATGTATGCGCACGATTGTGGTCTATTTACAGTCAAATCTCGTTAACTCGAACACGCTTAATTCAAACTGCCGGTTTATTCGAACTGACGATATGGTCCCGTCAAAATTATGTGTATTTTAATGGGCGAAAACGCTCGGTAATTCGAACACGAAAGCATTTGCGACGGTTAATTTGAACATACCGCAGACCGACAATGCACTCAGCAGTGCGCCGAATAACGTGGCGGCGCCCCCGACCGGCATTGCTCCGACACCGCCACAGAGCAAAAGCTTAGGAGAGACCCCTTCATGCAGCAGCGGAGGCCCAGTCCGGCCAATGAACTGCCCCACGCCGGCAAACGCTCGCTTCCCGATAACGGCAGAAAACGAAACTTCAAGGAGGCTAATCTACACCGCACCAGCTGTAGAACCGGCACGGAGACAGTCGAAGGTCAGGGAGCTGCGAGGGAGTTGAGAAAGAGGGCGAGGGGAGCCACCGAAGCGGCGGAGTTGCCGAGGTCAAATCCCCCTTACCCTTCCTATCTCTTCTTCCCCCTCTCCCCCTCCCCTCATGATGCTGAGCCATGCTCCCTTCCGGGTAGCAGAAAATAGCATCTTTTCCACTCTCTGAACCACTATATATACAGTCGCCGACCGTTTATTCGGACTCGACGGGAACCGCGAAAAAATCCGAATAATCGAGAGTCCGAAAAAAAGGATTCGCCAGAAAAAAGTACCTTTATGGTCCCAGTGGACGGAAAAAATTGTCAATGCACGACTGTACAGATGCACGCTTACGCGCGATCAGGTCAGCCTTATTTCCGACAGTGTCTGGCTATCGCTATAGACAGAGTCTTGTAATTGCCGCGTCTCGTCGGCGCAGATGGCACGGGAGGCGTCGGAGCCATTTCGCACTACGCGACGACTGCACGAGATCGAACAAGCAAATCAGGCCTAACACACTAAGCCATGGGTTCTCAAAGTGGGTTCCGCGAAACCCACGGATTCCGCAGGCTCGGGGTTTCGCGAGCCACTGATAAATTTTCCCTGGTCCCGCTCTCGACAAGTGTCTAAAACGGCGAACACGAGGTGCGCTTGATCCAAAGAACCTCCATTACCCATGCCCGAGTGTCAAAAAGCACATCACAGCATAGAATAAAGAACCAACTTGATCACAGTGCGTAACAGCAATGCGCGAACTGCGCAATAAATACGCAAGCAGCTTGTAGCCACCCAACCTCTCAGAACGGGCAGCGCGCCTAAGCTTTCGCACTTGAATCTCGGAGGCCGTAGCTTACCACCATGCCCCTTTCTCCTATTTGTAGATAGGGTAGGTGCCGATAGCGTGCGCACTGACCTATACGTTGGTGAAGAAAAAAAAAAAAAAAAAAAAAAAACGCGGAGCACCGCAAATGCGCGCCGCAGAAGAGCAAGAACGGCGTAGCGTCCAACCGAAACGAAGCGGCGCAGTCCGCATCGCCGTGGTCCTCAGCGGCAATCGTACGCGGCACGTGACTGACAGCAACGCCGAAGCGCTTCCTGCCTAATTATGCCTTTAAAGCCTTTATTCTTGCGTTTATCGCCGCGAGTAACACCGCGTTGGAGGCTAACCGCGTGCCTCCGTAAGTACGTAGTCGCTATCTCTGATCGCGTCGATAACCACCGCAGTTTCGTTTTCACTCGATGCGCGCGTCGGCTGCGTGCCTTCACAACTGCGTAGTCGCCTCCCATGGCAGCGTCGATAGCGACCGCTGTTTCGTCCGCACTTCTTGCAGCGAAAGGTAGTTTCGTTTCGACTTGGTGCGTGCGTCAGCCGCCTGCCTTCTGAACCGCAAGGTCGCCGTCCATGATCGCGTCGATAGCGGCCGCGGTTTCGTCCGCAGCGGTTGCGGCAAGCAGTAGTTTCACTTTGACTCAGTGCAAAGCTGTCAACGATAAAAAGCACCGGCTACGTCGCGATGGACGGACAATTTGTTGGCGAGCAGCTGAGTGGCGAAAAAATAATCGGGATGTGCGCCCGTTGTTGCAAAGCGCGTCTCAGATGAAAACGCGCGCCGCGAAGGATGTCGCGAGGCCTTCGCCGCTGCTAGCGCTAATCAGTAATGAGATGAAGAGAATTTCAGCTTCCGCACTGGTCTTGTGCTAAATAGAAACAAGATTTGACGATTCATTGAGTAAATAAAATCGTGTTGACGTAGTGAGGCATTTGTTTGTTTTGTTGATACCCTCGATAATTTGACATTCGGTTAATTCGGGGGCGAGGGGGTTCCTTCGCACTTTATGGATCTTAGCAGGGTTCCCTGGGATGAACGTACTTGAGAACCCCTGCACTAAGCAAAAGAGCGAGACTTGAAAGGTAGCTGTTGACAAGGCCTAGGTCACGTGAGTGACAACTGACAACGCAAAGGCCGAACACCGACTTCCAAGCACAATGGCTTGGCTTGGCCTGGCCTGCTGTTTGGCCGCGGTATACAGTCAATGGATACTGGACTGGCTAAATCCGAAACACGACAACCAATAAGTGCAGCCAACAAAAGTATGGCCTTCGAGATCGGCAACTGACACTTGTAGGCGCTGCGCGGATTTAGACACCAGCAATCCAACCATAGCATGCGCGCCCTTTCAGTGCTGGCAACCTAGCAAAATGTAAACATCGCGGCCAGCTTGTCGTGACCGTATCGTGGCGTTCAACGTCGCATCTGACCAGGCCGCCGGAGTCCGAAAAATCGAACGGCGCGCTGTAGAGCGTCCGAACTATCGGTCGTGGTTATACATTGCTTCAATGGGTCGAGTGGCGGTGCCGCGAAGGTGTCCGAATAAACGAGCATGTCCGAATTTTCAGCGTCCGAATAAACGGTCGGCGACTGTATATATATATATATATATATATATATATATATATATATATATATATATATATATCCGCTTTCCTGCCGCCCTCCTCCCTCACCTTCGACGGTCTCCGCGCGTGCGCGCCCGTCTCCATGCGGCGCCGTCCGCTCCCTGAAGTTTCGTTTTCTGCCGTTATCGGGAACCGAGTGTTGGCCGGCGTGGGCGCAACTCGTTATGCGCTTGCGCGCCGCGAAATTTCACGACTCACACCCTTTGTTCATCTTGCTATGGTGCTCGAATACTTCAAAAATACGGCCTCCCTTTAATTCGAACAAATTTTCGGGCCCCTTTGAGTTCGAATTATCGAGATTCGACTGTATTTATTTAGTACCCACTGCACCAAAAAGGTACTACAGTGCAATAGTGTACTGGGTTGCTGTGCGCCTGAGGGAGACAGGTTCAATCCCACTATCGGACACAAAATTTATTTTCCGTGGGTGAACTAATCGACAAGAGAGAAGCACCCAGCAGCCACGGTCAGCAAAGTTTGGGAAGGTTCGCTAAAAAGCTTTGCTTTAAAATTGCCCCCCATCGCCACCACTAGGTATCCAACTCGGGCTCCTGCTGCAATTGGGAGCCACATGCACCACCTTTGTGCTGTTGAACAGCAAGCTTGGCAATTTGTGCAGGTATCTGCGCCATGTTACTCAGACAGTGGCGCCACCTACGTATGTACTTCGCAGACCGGAGCAGGCAATACCATAACAGATAAAAACATCACTGTGTACAAAACAAACGAAGTGCTTGAGAAGATGACGTCTGTTGTGAGAAGCTGCTGCTGTTGCAATAAATGAGGTCACACTCGAAAAAATCGCGGAAGTCTGCCAATTTTTTCTTTTAATGGCTAGATGATGTCTTTTCATTACTCAGAGTGTGAAGCCTCCCTTGCTCGATGACGCACCAAATTATTGTATCCCATCTTAATGTGACTTATTCTAAAAGATTGCCAAGTTCTGAATGGCTTCGCCCTTGAAGCAGGACCACTCGTTACATGATAAAAATTGAAAAAGGTGGGCCCGTAGTTCAGTCGGCTTCTGTTAATTCAACCCTGACGAGAACAATGAAACGGATCGAATTATCAGGCAGGTCCAATTAAACAAGGTATTTAAAAAATGCCAAAACATACATCTAATCCACTTGGCAGTATTCTCCAGATTTTGACACACCTTCGAATCAAATGCGGTGTGCACCCACTTTCCATCCAAAGTAGAAACCTAATACGGACCCGATTTCTTGGCAAGAAAAATGGGCAAGCGTTCAAGGGTTGCACAACGCTGGCAGATTTTATGAAGTCAGCTTTTCAGTCAGATTTTATGAAGTCAGCGTTATGTGGCAAAGAATACAAACACCACAAAGGCGCTTTTCTATGTAGTGTCCAATTGCATCCCATAGGCAATGTTGTGCCTAATTTTCTTGGGAATAAAAAAGGTGTGCGTTAGAATTGGGTAAATACCATAATCAGACATTGTGAGCTACAGTTACGGCTTGAAAATCTTATTTGAGAAGGTCGAAAATAGGCATTTTCAACACAAGATGGCAAATGTTCAATGCATTCACTGTCCCTTAAGCTCTGCCAAGACAAGACACTGCCACTAAAGGAGTCACTATTGGAGTTGTTGACTGGTCAACTTTGAATTATCTGGTGAAGGCCAATTTTAGGATCGAAATAATGAAAGTTTGGTCCCATGAAAATGCATGGGTGCTGGATAGGACCTTCGGCCAGGATTGAATTAACCGAAAAATCGAATTAAAAGTCTACCGTAGTTCAGACCACACACACTCGCTGGACAGCCTGGCACAGTGGTTGAAGGCCACACAATGACTACATCATCGAAAGCGGGGGTTGTGTTGTTGCCATGCTGGCTATTCATTCCTCCTTCATGTTGAGCTTCTCTGCGTGTGATGCAGGACACACCTGATCCTCTTCTGTAATCTGTCCGAGAATGTGGAGTGGCTCTCTCACCTTTTTTTTTTTTTTTTTTTTACTCTCCACCATTATCGTTCTGTTTGTGTTTGTTTGTGGTGTGCCCAATGTGAAGTTAGCCCTAAGTTAATCTTGGACTTGTCCCATGGGATTTAGTACTGTGGACTAAAGCCCATGATAGAGTAGAGTAATCAATCGATGCTCTGCTGCACCCAAGGTGCACCCACCGTGCACAAGACACATTACCTATGCTTTCATAGGGTCATGCAATGAATATTGGAACGTTCCTTCGCAAAGGAACTGCCAATGCACACTCCCAACCTGTGGGTGTTCCCCATGTTTGTGCCAACTGCCAATCTGTGTACAGGTGAGACGGGAGCAATAGGTAACCTGCTGCGTCTAATGCCTTAATACACTCAACAATTAGCAGCATGATCCCAGTGTGGCTGGCGATCAGCACACCAGGCTAACTTGGGAGACAGCTAATTAGCTACCGTATTTGCTCGCAAAATGAATGCACTTTTTTTCCTGAAAGATATGCACAAAGTTGGGGGGTGCGTTTCTTATGCGGGGTAAAATTTTGAGCAATTTTTTATTCTGCGGCCACCTCTAAAGAAGTCGCACTTTCGCCCGAAAGGCGGACCATCGATTGTGATAGCAAATGCGTAGACAGCTATACGAAGTAAAGATAGTAGTTTTATCGGCCATATAAACTTGCAAAGTAATTTAACCAATTGTGCCAGCACGCACAGGCAAACATGAACAAATCAAATTAGATGACCGCGGACACTCGCTGTCAAAACACTGGCCTGAGGAAGCGCGGCAGCAACAGCGAGCAAAGTGACCTTCGTGCTGTGTATCGCTTCATTACAAACTGAGCAGCGATAACAGAGCATGCACAAAAGTATAAACCACCGTCACACATAGACTCAGTCCCTGACACAGATCGCTTTCAAGATACGGTGCGCGCAGCCACGCAATGTGCAGTTGTGTCACCGCCCCCCTCGCTCCCCCCACCCCCCCGGTGCCATGTGCGCGACGACATACGGCACATTTACTCCCCACATTCCTCCCTCGAACGCGGGAGATAGAGCCGCAATCATCGCCGCCAACGGCAAAAATGCGCATGAAGTGTCCATATAATTGCTATCGCAATAAAACTAGGAGACATAAGATACGATTCGGCGTCTGGTATGGCGTCCTATACAAACATACCCGCCGGACGCCATATCGGATGCCATTGTACTGCCTCTCTCCTACTTCACGGCACTGTTCAAGGTGCGTTTATTACGTGGGAGAAAAAAAAATCCTAATTTTGACAACTAAAGTTGGGGTTGCGTTTATTATGCCAGTGCATTCATTCCGTGAGTAAATACAGTAATTACTCATTGCTATTTGTTAAGCAAGCAGCGTCCACCCCTTCACGCAATTTTGATGAAACTGTGTACAGTAAAAGCTCGATGATACGATCACGACTAATACGAATTTCCGGATGATACGAATTTTTCTGTGGTCCCGGCCGAGCCCCATTACTTTGCAACGTGCTAGAGAACGGTTGTTACGAATCGATTTTCAGCCTGCGTCGATTGATACGAATAAACGCCGCCTCACCGACGGCCGCGAAAGAGAACAGCGCGCAGTCACGCGCTTTCTCTCCTTCTCTTTTGGTGCGGAGGCGCGGCGCCGGACAGCGCGGACTCCGTGACTGGGCGCGAAGAGTTTGAAGCGGTGGCGCTTTTGGTGCTTTTGTACTTTTCCTCCTTTTCTGCGAGCCGTCAGATGGAGTGGCTGCTGCGCTTCGGGCCGCGTTCTTCGTGTTTGCGCCATTTTGCCTAGTCGCAGCGAGCTATGTCTCGCAAGCGGAAAGCACTCTCCTTTAAAGACAAATTAGACATTCTTCGATAGGTCGATGAGGATCCCAAGAGGAAGCGGACGGAGTTGGCTAAGGAGCTAGGCCTCGCAACGTCAACACTGAGCACAATTGTTGCACAGCGAGACTATCATGAAAAACGTGCTTTCGTTTAACGTCAACGCGAAGCAAGCGAATTCGAACACGCTTATTTCGAACATACCGCGCACCGACAATGCTCTTAGCAGCGCGCCAAATCACGCGGCGGCGCCTCCGACCAGCAAAAGCTCAGGAGAGACCCCTCAATGCCGCGCGTGAAGGAACGGGGAAAAAAAAAAAAGAACCCGCGGCGGAAATTTTCTTCTCTCAAATTGCAAGGTCGCCGTTTCTGCATCGCGCCGGAACAAGCGTGTACGTGCCGACTAGAGTATTCTAGACAACCGTATTCTAGCACACACTAGTGCCGACGTCTCAGTCACACGGATAAAATGGCAGTGAACCCTTCTCCTCTATTTTCTAGTCACATGTTGACCTTGCACGCTGCGGCAGCAGCGCAGAGGGAAGCAGCGGCGGAGGCACAGTCGGGCCAACGAAACTGCCATGCCCGCCAACGCTCGCTTCCCGATAACGGCACAAAAACGAAACTTCAGGGGGCGGCTAAAATAAGCTGGCGCCAGCACGGCGGCGGGCGCGTACGGAGAACACGGAGAAGTGCGCACGGAGATGTGCGCACGGAGTCGAAGGTGAGAGAGCTACGAGGGAGTTGAGAGGGAGGGCGAGGGGAGCCACCGAAATCCGCTTCCCTGCCGCCCTCCTCCCTCACCTTCGACGGTCTCCGCGCGCACCCGTGTGCCGGCGCCGCCCGCTCGCTCCCTGAAGCTTTGTTTTCTGTCGTTATCGGGAAGCGACCGTTAGCCGGCGTGGGCAGTTTCGTGGCCCGCGCTTGCTATGCGCTTGCGTGCCGCGATATTTCACGACTCGCACCGTTCGTGCATCGTGCTATGGTGCACGAATACTTCAAAAATACGTCCTTTTAATTCGAACACATTTTCGGGCCCCTTCGAGTTCGAATTATCGAGATTCGACAGTAGTTTTAATTGTGGTTCGATGATACGAATTTCGGCTAATACGAATATTTTTCGTGACCCCGTGAGATTCGTATCATCGAGCTTTTACTGTAATGGCACTGCCTGCCATGGGCACTTTTTTAAGAATGTGCATATGCTGTAAGAAAGAAAACGCGGTACAGTCCACGCCCGTTACAACGGATCCGCATGCAACATACTTCTGGATATAACAGACTATTCTTCTCGCTTAGCTTGGTCTGCCTATGTTATCAATGCAACCAATTTCACTTTTAACGGGCCCGGCTATAATGGAAAAGCAGCTATTATATCAGGAGTTCGTTATATATGAACTCGCCTTTAAAAACACTCAAGAATTAGCACTACTGAAGCTGGCGTCAGCAGTTACAATTCGGCAGCACTTTGATCTAAAAACCAGATTTTCAGTGTCATTCTTGTTCTTGGTGCATTCCCACACTTAGCTGCAAACTTCCGTTAGGAAAGTCCATCTAACGAACAAAATGCGGCTTCGTGTAGCTCTTTCAAAACAGCGCCTGGTTCCGATCACCTGTGATTTCGAAACTGCAAGCGCAGCCGCCATTTTTTTATTTGAGAGCTTGTGATATATTTTACTACCAGCGGGACATCACTGTATTCTGCACATGAGAGCAGAGCGTTCTCGTCAGCCAGAAGCGTAAACTTTTGGAAACTACTGCGGAATGTCGCCATTCTGCAAAAGTCTCGGACATCACGGTATCCACATTACGACTGCGCATCAGTCACACAAGAGCTGTAAAAGTACGTTATCTATGTCGCTTCATGCGAAAAAAAACAACAGACGCCACTGCTAACCGTTATAAGCGATCGGCAACATGTTAACGAAGCGCCGCCCAACCATGATCTCCTGATAACGGCACAGCATCCCCCAACCCTTCGCAACACTGCGTGGCGGCTGCGCGTGGTGCAGCGTTCTTGCCGACTCAGGCCGCGTTGACAGGAATGCTTGAGCGGCCGTTGTTCTCATAGTGGAAATACATAGATGGTCATTCCAAATCACAGAACCAGGCGTAATGCACACGGTGCCGCATGGACAATTGCACAAGAACTGGCACACGCCCCCCGCCCTGCTGTTTACGTTGTGCACGGCACGTGCCTTGAAAATGCGTGACCTTCTTCACGGCTTCCGAAATCAGCACGAGGTGGTCGCTCGCTCATCTCAAAGACCGTATCATTGTTGCGGTTGGACTGGGCGTGCTGCCGTGCGCCCAGTTTGGTCGCGCTTCTGTGCTTTAACACGTCACATGTGCCCTCTTTTTACCGTGACTGGGTTTGAAGCGTTCGTTGTAGCAGCACGGCGATTTAAAAAACCTTCGTTATATCTGGAAGCAGTTTCCATACTCACGGAGAATCTTACAATCGCCAATGCACTGAACTATGGTCATTATAACCGATAGATCGTTATATGTGGGATCGTTAAAAGTGGTTTCGACTGCAGTACGGGGAAACTGCCTTTTTTAAGGTAATAGCATCCGAAAAACGGCAGACAGGAAGATGCCATGCCGCCGTATGTGGTTGTACGATCACCCTGTAAATCCGTTTATCTATAGTTACTTATTTTAATTTCAATGTTTTTATCGTTTTTGTAATAGCCTAAGGGTTAGACAGCGGTATCTGCGAAGTTTTGCCATTTCGCAAAATACTGCGACCATAATTTTGGATGAAACGGACTTGGGAGACAACAAACTTTTTTTCTCCGGATTATCGCAGCCCGTTGTCACGAGTGTTGACTGCATAATGAAGAAAATTTGGCAACAATCGACATGAACACTATGACCCAAATAATTTTTGTAAAAGAATGCTACTCACTCTCCAGGTCCGACTGCAATGTGGCTCAGCAGAATTTTCCCGCCAACTCCACCAAAGTACTTGGGCTCCAGGTCAAACTCCTGCGGCACATTGTTGTTTGTGTTACATATTTACACAAGGCGAGACAAAAAGCAACAGCATCTGAACTTGAGTTTGTTGATATGGTAACACTATGTACCTGTAACATTTACAGTTGCTTTTCTATTTATTGCAAATCAGTCTGCAGCAATGCACAAGGTCGAGGAAGTTTCATAAAAGGGAGAAATTGTCATCAACCTGACAGTAGCACGAAGCATATCATGAAACCCACACAGTTCTCTCATTAAGCTTCACAGCTGAGGAAAAATCATTTAGTCCTGGTCCAGGAATTGAACCCGGTACCAAAGCTTATCCCGGGCAATCGCTCTATCGTGTGAGCTAATCAAAAGACTAGGAGATCACAGAGTGAGGCTGATGTAATCGACAAACCCTTTCTACAACCTGGCTTTGCAAATCAATGGCATGTTTGCGTGCACATCGCTCAGCAGGCCAAGTTTGGTGCAGTGCATGGGATAGCTTATTTCATGTTTGATGGATTGCACTCAGCGACTTGTGCGACTGTCATCGCCAGTTGAACGACGAAGGCGGAAGCTCGCAACACCAAAGTTTGGCTGTGCAAATACATTGTTCCGGAAAACAAAAATAATAATTCCTCGCTGACAATATTAGGGGGTGGGAGGGGGGGGTGCTTATGAGGTGAGTGCACTCATTGTGGGCATAAATATACATTAGTTTGAAACTACAAAGTACTAAGATTTCAAAAAGACAACTTGTAGTTTTGAAGGGAAGCACTCCCTCACCATGTTGTAGTCCTTGCAGGCTTCATACAGGCCCAGGAGATAGCTGTACCCGCGGTGACCCTTGCGCACGTAGAAGACGTCATCCCCTCTTGTGTTACGCTTCTCTGCATGACACAACACATCAAGCACATTTAAGCCACGGCGAAGTGCACACAAAAAGCGCAACAAAAGACTGATGAAAGTTTGGAAAAGATCGGAATAAACAAATTCACCGACAATTACGATACTCCCTAACGCAAAATTTGAGCACAGGTCTACATGTGCTTTCACTTCAGGATAGATTGGCTGGCGCGGACAATCTGTCTCGTGCGACACGTTGCAAACGGAGCGAAGTGCGGCGTGACTGCCTGGATAAATCTGGAGATCACGAGAGGCAGCCCGTGGGTGACACATGGGCATGATACACAGCAGCCACCGCAGACAGACTTCCCAGATGACACGCACTACTTCGAGTCATCTCGTAGCTATCGTCGCCTCACTACGCTTTTCTTCTCACGTCTTTCATCCTTCGCTGTGCTCGTTCGCTCAGTTACGCCAACACTCGCCACAGGAACGGCCGCCTAAGAGCTGCTCTCTAAAACCCACCCTATCCACATTTTTATTCCATGTCAGCTCTGGCTTGAGCCCTGCTATGGCACAGCTGTACTGGCGACTTAGTACAGAGGGTGTACCGTCTGTACAAAGCTGCCAATACTCTGTACAAGGGACTCCCACAGATTCAAGTAAACGAAATTACACCTATATCAGACAAGTACTCACTTTCATCTTCTGTAAGGTGAGGATAGACAGTCTGCACTGTCTCAAGCAGTCGCTTCTCATCCACAAAAGGCAGCAATGCCACACCTGTTGGAACAAGAAAAAATTTAAAAGGATTCGATGATCCTGGTTACACAGTTATTTCACAGTTTGATCAACCACAGCACATCTAATAGCTGAAACTTCTGATTTTTTGTGTTAAATGAAGGTACTAGAACTCTAAACCGTAGGAAAAATACTGGCAAGCCTCAGGGTGGCAAAATATTTTTATAGAATAGCTTTTCTACAGCCAGTTTCATTTGCTGGGAGGTGTCGCTGTCGTTATATGATGCAGAAAGTGGTCACATGGGAGCAGGACACCACAACGTTTTCACTCGCTCCGGCTCGCTTCGTTGCCTCCTACGCTGCAATTCATTGCGAGGGCCGCGTAGCAGCATCACGGACGTCCGAGCGAGCTGGAGCGAGTGGCAAAATGTCAGGATGTTAGGTCCTCATGTGACCACCGTCTGCATCACAACATCCCGATGCAGACACCTCCTGCGAAACAAAACCAAAGCTGGCTGTAGAAAAGTTATTCTATGGACGCATGTACACTGCTTATTTTATTTCCCGTGACTGCTTCTCACCGGCTAACCACAGCTACAGTAATCGCTCGGCGCAAGACGTGCCTACATGTACCGGAACTTTCCTACATGTTGACGCCGACTCTATAGCGAAAGGATCTCGTCTAATCAGATTTCATGTACAACACGAATAGTAAAGTACATGAAAGGTCCACTGTAAAGGGAACATACAAGCCGCTGCAGTTGCTGGTACATGTGGAAGTCCTGTTGATGCACTATGCAGATAGAGAAAAGCTAGCTCCCTCATTTATGCGTCATCTGCCGAGAAGTAGGATGTTTCCAGACTTCCGACATAAAATTTGCTCATACTTTCCTAATTTGTGTTCCCTTTAACAATAGACTTGTCAGTACATTCTGGAACATACAGGAGCACCAGTGATAACGGTGGACTGTACGATGAGTCATGCATATAAAAGCCAACACACTTGATCCATAGATCAGATTTTGACGACTGACAACTGTGCTCGCCGATATAGTTGTGCTTTGAGAGCTGTATGTTTTTCTGGGCACAAGTTTGCCCATTAAAGAGTTAGATTTGTGCCTCAGTTTTGGTAGTTTGGTTCCTGTCAATGCAATGTGACATTTGGTGGAGGTGCTGAGTAGAGGTGCTGCAGCCACTATGTTTCCCAGGGTTTCGAGGTCCCGGACCTTTATTTAATGCCAAAACTGAAGAGCTGAAAATATATTAGTACTCTTGAAAACTGAGCTCAAGTGAGATTTCAGTAAGGTTGGTTTATAACAGCCACTTCTGCGGAAAGCACTGGAGCGGCTGAGGAAAGGATCAGTGGACAGACAGAAGTGAAGAACATGGCACTGCCCACCTTGCCAGGCATACTTCTTGCCGTTCAGGTCAATCTTAAAGTCGGTCGGGTAGAAGTCGATGATGGGAGAGTCCTAAGGGAGCAAGGCAGGCAAAATTTTGTCACGAAAAGCTGCTGGCAGCACAGGGGTAGGGGAGGGGGGGGAGGGCATTGCGGGAAGGACACGGCAGGGGAAGAGGAAAGTGGGAGAGAAGACACGCAGCCCACATCAAACACGACACACAAACACACCATTCCCCCCCCCCCCCCTCCGCACCTCCCAACACACTATGCCTTTTACAAAACAAACTATGAAAGAGATGCTAACACCAAGCACAAAATTGGGGTTAAGAAACTGCCCCGTTGTCTTTTGGGAAGATTTTCAGAGAAAAAAAAAAGGAAAAGGGTCAATAATTTGAGTGGAGAAAACTGGTGTTACAGGACAAGCCTTCTCTCTCACATCTTTGCCACCAGAACAAAAAAAAAATCAAATCAAATTGTGGGGTTTAACGTCCTGAAACTGCACATTGCATTACAAGGGACGGCGCAGTGAGGCAGCTCCAGATTAATTTCGGCCACCACATAATTAAAATTCAATTCTGACGTATTTACATGCCAATACCACGATCTTATTATGAGGCATGCTGTAATAGGGGGGCTGCAGATTAATTTTGACCAGCTGGGGTTCTTCAACGTGTACGCAATGAATGGTACAGAAGCGTTTTTGCATTCCGCCCCCATTGGAATGCAGCTGCTGTGGCAGGAATTGAACCAGCGACCTTGTGCTTGGCAGCTGAATGCTACAGCCACTGAGCCACTGCGACAGACACCGATAACATGACAGAGACAGTGTCATCTATTTCTTCTTTCAACACACAATCGCCCTACCTGAGCAAGTCGTCACTATGCTGAGGATGTATTCTCGGATGATCACTTTCGGCGATAGTACTATCGCCTTCACGTGACGCAGTGCTCAACCAGACAATAAGCGTGCACTGAAAGTGATACAGTCAAATCCCCCTACAACGAATGCCGCTACAACGAAATTTCCTCCACAACGAAGATTTTTCAATTTCCCGTCAGCTGCCATAGAAAGTAATACAAAGAAAGTATCTTCATAACAAAGGCCTTTTATTCGGTATTTCTGCAATGAAACTGCGACTCAACTGAAATTGTAACTGCCGAGTAGCCAAATTAGAAGGCCCTTCAAAAGCTGCAACGATCGTATGTCCGCTTGAACGAGTTTTTCGAGGACGAAACCAAATTCGAAGTACCGATTTAAGCCACTGCAATCCATAGCTACGCGTGGTCATCACGCACCTGCGTGAGTCTGCACGGGATTAGTACCACAATCACTGCCGTTTTCTGTAGTGTGTGTCCGGTCGAAATGGCTACGTCAACGAAGAAGCGCAAATTTCTCTCTCTCAATGATAAGGCAAATATGATTGCCGAGGCAGAAAGCGGAAGGAAAAAATCTCGCAGTTTCGCCCAAAAGGCGAAGCATTGATTGCAATAGCAGATTTGTAGACAACTGTACGAACTAAGGAAAGTAGCTTTATTGGTCGTACAAACTTGTAAAAATTCGCTAACTAAATTACCGAGCACGGTGTCACACGCGCGCACAGGTAAACATGAACGCATCTCGCTCGATGACCACGGAAACTTGGTGTCAACAAGCTGGAGTAAGAAGGCGCGGCAACAGCAGCGAGCGAATTGACCTCCGTGCCACCTCTCGCTTCAACGCAAACTGAACATCGAACGCACAGCGCACACGACTCCGCCGGCACTAGTTGCACTTTGCCCACATCGCAGATCGCTTTGAAGATGCCAGGCCAGCAGGGGCGCGCACTTTGTGCACATTGCACTTTGCTTTCAAGATAAAGCAGCCGCGCCGCAGCCACTGTTTGTCACTATGATGCCAATGTCTCGTCGTCTTGGGAAAATGACAATCCGCAAGACACACTGACTCCGGCTACTGCTTTGAAAGCAATGAATCCTTTTGACCTCATCAGAAAAGTTATCAGAGCCCACGACAATGACACTGCAATCAATCTTTTAACGGACTGTGACTCGCGTAACGCCTTTGATTGCAGTGAAGCGTAAGAAATCCAGGCTGACCGACTTCCGGAAATAAAACTTCTGGTAAGCGCAAGCTTGCCAAGCTTGCTGACTTTGTCATAAATGTGTAGTGAAATTGTGATAATTCAAGCCGCTTCACTCCGACAGTGCTTGTGCCACAAAATGAGTGTTCTGCAATCAGCTGGGCCCATGCGTTGGGTTCCACAATGTACGAAAAATGCTGTAACAGCGGCGCGAAATACGTTATCTCGTGAAGTTAACACTTTATTGACCGCCTTCGGTACGTCTCAACCTTTGCCCCCCCGCCACAGTGAAGATTTCCTGGACGATGGTTTCGGTTTCGTTCACGGCTTTGCCGTTTGGTGTACATATAGACATACTAATTTCGCATCAACGAAGTTCCACTGAAGTTCCAACAAAATTTTTTGCTTGCGTGTCCCGTGAATTTCGTTGTAGTGAGACTCTAATGTATTGCCAAAAGCGATTGTTCGAGAATACATCCCCTGTGCAACATCACGGGGACACACTTTGGGAACTCTTAAAGAGGCATTAACAGGTCTTCCACATGAACACTGATCCTAGGGCTTTTGCTGTTCAAAACAACATTCTCGATGGGTATCTACTCGTCCCGGAGCGAAATCTACCAATCAACACTTGACATGATGTTGAAACACTTGAAGAACAATGAGGCAAGCATGAGCTAAGTATGAGGCAGGTGTGCCAGATCTGGTGAGCAGGTGCAACACCACCAGTGAATGAGAATGTGGCTGTGTGAGTGACCAGCAATCTGGATAATAAGTCTCTCTCTTGCTGTTTTTTCTTCTTCCTTTGCAAGAGAGAAATCTTTTCTTCCACACTGTCTCCGGAGGATTTCTCATTAAATCTTAATGAGAGAAAGCGCTGTTTTTTTTCAATAGCATGTGGGTGAGGTGGGACAGTTCTAACGACTTTTAGGAGCACTTTTTGAAATTGGAGAACCTTAGTTTTGGAACTGAAAAAATATGAATACCAAGCAAGTTAACGGATGAGAGGGAGTCATTTTTGGAGCAGCAAATGCCACATGCGAAGCAGCTTTCTGAGAAAGAGATCTTGCTTTTGGAGCAGAAAGCTCCAAATGTGTAGAAACTTAATGAAATGAAGACTCATTTGAATTTTCAGAGCTTTTTTTTTTCTTGGAACTAACGGCTGCAGTGTTCTTCAAGAGTGCCTGACAGTTATAACGTCGATTTCTTAAAACAGACCTCAACAAAAGCTGCACAGATGGCAATTCTGTTTAGCAGAAGCCCACAAGATTGAGGTTTATGTAAGGAATAAATTGTCATCCACCTAATTTAGCATGAAGTTACAAAGGAAACCTAAATGGGTTTCATAGAAAAGAAAGCTTCACAGTTGAAGAAAAATTTTGTCCTGCTTTGCGGATCAAATTCAGGACCAATGTCTTGGGGACCAACGCCTCAGAAAAGCGTTGGGCCCTAGTTTTATTCTCAGACCAGGTCAAATATATATTTTCTTTAAACTTCCTTTTCTGTGTAACCCCACACGAGTTTCCTCTTCGTACTACAATTGGGTAGACGACAATTTTTGCTTTCACAACCTCCACAGATGCTTTGGGTGTCTGCATGGACGTCGCACGAGTGCGAGTGCTATCCTACTTTGAGATAATCAGACACACACTCAAAAGCCCTGGAAGCTTGCCAATGTGTGAGGCACCTAGTGTGCTGGGGCCGTGCATCAAGAACACTCACCGGATCATCCATGAGGTTGCCCCATGGCGTGGGCAAGTGCTGCTTGCTGGCTGCCGGGAACACACTCATCAGCTGTTCCATAGGCTTGAACTGCCATGACACAAGAGGAGGGTAAAACATTCTCATTACACCTTGCTACTACCAGGAAACAGAAAGAAAGGGTAATACACATTTATTTCTGGCATGAAAATTAAAGAGCAGAGACACTTTCAAAGAACAGATACAAAAATTGCCAAAATGCAGCTATGATCATGAAATACAGTAGAACCCCGCTGTTACGTTCCCGGGTGCTGCGTTTTCCCGGCTGTTACGTCGTTTTCGGCCGGTCCCGGCACAGCTCCCATAGAACCCAATGCATTGGTAACCCCGCTGTTACGTCGCAACTGTGGGACCGTTCCCGCATCACCGCATCACACGTTGCGAACTGCCACACCGCGCCGGCCCGAGCGGCCATTTTGACTTTTCACGTCGCTTGGCTTGGTTGCTTGACGATGCCATTGGCCGCCCAAAGTGCTGGGGGCGACATTTATTACGTATTTTCGGTTTCCGCCAGCAAAAGTATGGCCTTTGATATCCGCTTTTGCTATCTAAAGATGATGTCTATGACGCGTTGCGGCCCTAAAATTGGTTTTGGCTCATAGATATTCCGTATAAAGTCCAAGGGCGATAACGCCGTCGCCGCGCCGTATGCTTTCTTTCGCGCGCGAGACGCAGTCGTCGGCTCCCCTCGCACGCTTTCACTCGCACATACAGCATACGGCGCCGCGTCGTGCTCTGGCATCATACTGCGCGGCGGCGCGCGCGGTCCCGCGGGCCGTATCTTGAAAGCGATCTGCGTGGGGGCAGATTCTACGCAGTGTAGGTGCGTCGGTGGCTCGTGGCTTTGTGCGTGCTGCGTGTTCTCGGCGCTCAGTTTGGGTTGAAGCGATAGACAACAGCACGAAGGTCACTTCGCTCGCTTCTGCAGCGGCGCTTAACTGCGCGTGTCCGTGCTCATCGAGTGTGATGTGTTCATGTTTGCCTGTGGGCGCTGACACCATGTTTGTTATTTAGTTAATAACCGAATGTTTACAAGTTTATACAGACGATAAAACTACTATTCTTACTTTGTATAGCTCAACGCAATCGATACTTCGGCTGTCGGGCGAAACTACTTTTTTTCGCACGTAAGAATTAAAATAATATCGTGTGCAGTTCAGCACTACTCCCATTTCTCAATTTTTCCTGTTTCCTGGCTCTTGCATTTCCCGGCTCTTACGTTTTTTTTTACGGTCCCGTGAAAAACGTAACAGCGGGGTTCTACTGTAACAGCCAAATCACAACAGTTCGAACTATAATACGATTTCAATCTTGGTTCATTCAAACACATTTCAAATTTTTCGATGGTGTGCTACGTTTTGAGTTTATTTTTAAGACACTGGTCTTTAATAAGACCTTAAGGGAGTCTTTCGTTTTTGCTTAATTCGTTAATTCACTTCTTCTTATTCAAACTTACTTGTTTATTGCAGCAAACACAGCAAAAAATGGCTGATGACCGAATCATTCTGGGTTTTGTACTAGCAATACCAGAGGAAAACCTGGCATTGGTGTCTGCACGCATGTACTATCAATATGGCTGTTCGTTATCATTAGGAATGTAAAAACTGATGCATGCTGAATGCTACTTGCTGAACATCAGCTAGATATAGTGACATGCATACTCAGAGTGTTACGCGATGAAATGAAAATATTGGCCACACAACACATTTACCGTATTTACATGAATCCAACGCGCACATTTTTTCCGGGAAAATGGGTCCGAAAATTGCCTGCTCCTACAATTGGGTATGAAATCAAAATCGCGTTTGTGGCGCTGGCAACAGCCTACCATCAGAGCCATCAGACGCAGCGTCATCGCCATCACAAAATGGCACCGGTGCACATTTTTGTGAAGGTTGCTGTTGGTTTACGTTATGCTCTACTCGGATCTAACGCGGTATTCTCGGCCAATAACTTTCAGAGATACTTACTATCTTTCTTGTGAGATCTCAATCATGCGACTCGGCCCCAGACACATCTGCATAATCGGCCGGAAGAATCTCCGGGGCTGTGCCAAGTTGCGCACAGTGTCAGATATGCTATCGGATGTATACTTTGACAAGTCCGATGCAGAGTCTTGTAAAATATTGCAAAAGTGATATAGTACTACTCCCTCTAAAAGTGATCACTCGAGAGTACCGCTCCTGTGTGCTAAAGTCTGCGGCAAATCTGTGGCCGACGAAGCGCAAATTGTGAAGACGATGAACAACTTTCATTATGAAAGCTCAATTAAAAAAAAAGCATTACCGTCTGTGAAGGTAAATTCTGTGCGTTTTTTCTGACCGCGAACATGAGGGGCATGCTATATTTTTCTTTTGTGAAGCGGCAGTATGCTAAATTTAGGTGCACTTATACAGTCAAACTTCGATATAACGAAGTTATACTTGCCGCAAAAAACTTTGTTATATCGAGAATTTTGTTATATCGAGGTTTCATTAATTCAATAGAACTAAGATGAGGAAATAAAAATAGTTTGTTACATCGCGAATTTCGTTAAATCAAGGTTCTTCATATCGAAGTTTGACTGTAGTATTTTGTTACTTTAGGCCCGCGAAAATTGGATGCGCATTAGATTCGGAGACGCTTTAGTAGCTGCACACTGATGCCTTACTTGCGATGCTAGCTAGAGACCCAGCATCTTCATTATGTGACACCAGATGTGAGAAGAAGCACAGCTGGAGATTTTTCGCATGTTGTCTATGTAATAACAAAGAACAATAAAAAAGAATCTGCAACATGCTTTGTCAACAAATTCGCACCAGACCGTAGATGAATTCAGGTTTGATTGATTCTGGGGTTTTACGTGCCAAAACCAGTTCTGATTATGAGGCCCGCGATGAATTCAGGTACAGCCCACACAATTCCCATGGTGCTTGAAGGATAGATAGCAGCAACAGATTTGAAATCCAGTAATATCGGCATATTAAACTTTAAGGACAGCACATTCATAAGGCATAATTTTTTATCTTTGATTGACTGATTGATCGATTGATTGATGCAAGGTTTAAGGTCTCAAAGAAACATTGGGGCTATAAGGCACGCCGTAGTGGGGGTACTCTGGATTAATTTTGACCGCCTGGGGTTCTTTAACATGCACCTATATCCAAGTGCATGAGTGTATCTGCATTCCGCCCCCACTGAAGTGTGGCCGGCGAGTTCGGGAGTCAAACCCGCAACCTCCAGCTCAGCAGTGCAACACTACAGCCACTTAGCTACCACAGCGTGTGGCACATCGGCCTATGGTGTTCTGCCTTATAATTAAACTGTGTTTTTCAAGTAAGACAATGCACCATGGCAGAATGCACTCAGCAATCCAAATTAAAATCTGCGCTCTCCAGGAATTGGAATCAAGGCGAGTTGGCTGCATCAGTGGAACCAATGCCTCGGAGACAGTGTACAAAAGGGGAGCACTCACGGGCTGAGTTCCTCGTTCAAACTCGATCTTGAGGTCGCCAACGTTGATGAAGTCAGATGCAAATGGTGCATAATGATATGGGAAGAACCACTTCCAGGATGCGCAGCCCTGCAGAGAAGCCCAGAGGATGACAGATGGCTTTTAGCAAACACAAGGTACCGTCACGAGCAACATAAGAGAAAACACAAAATTCATTTTCACACGAGCACTCGTGATGTGTGAATTCTAACATGACATTTAACAAGCAACTTTCCCGTTGAATATTTAGTTTCATTGGACACTTTTATACAGGGCAGGTGTGCTTATCTACTACAACATCTCGAAGGCGATTCGGGTGTTCCCTTTCATACTGCTGGAAGGAGTGCAAGCAGCCCTCCTCCGCAACTCCACAGTCTGAAGAACTTCAGTTAGCTTCCCACAAAGGCAGTGAAAAAAAATAAATAAAAGCAAAAAGGCTTGCATAAGGCTCTTTGACTCACCATTTGACATATCATTTCATAAGCTTTTAATTCTTTAGCAATTACTCCTTACCATTAATTCATTCATGTTATCAACTTAGCACATCATTTATAAGAAACCTTTTGATTTATTGACATAGCCCGTGAATTGCATATTGAAGCAAATGGACAGCTAGCTGCCCTTGCTCTGTCGAAGAGTGGTAAAAAACGACTAAAACGACATGGTCAGAGCATGGTCACATGGTTCCACACAATTGGGGACCTTTACTGCTTGGCAGAAGCCATGGTGAAATACAGGAACAGGGGTTGGGCAGCTTACATTTCGGGTGCTTCTCCCTGGCTCATCTTCTGTTGACTAATTTCTCATCAGCACAAAGGATCTTCATAAACAAGGAGCTAATCCTTTCAGGTTGAGAGTTTACTGCAACTCTTTAACCCTTTGAGGGTCAATGCCGTAAATATACAGCTCCGCGAACAAGTCCCAAATTGTCGATGCTGTATAATTATGGCGGCTTCTGTATGTTTGAAAAACGTGGCAATTTTTCAACTATTTGTTGCCCAGCAAGTGCTGCCACCCTGTGTGGATACAATGAGTGATTATTATATATTTTTTTTTGCTGACTTCTTGGGTTTCATTCCCCGGGTTTCTCACGCTGGCATCTAACCAAATGCACGCGCATCCGCACATGCGAGGGCACACAGTGGTGAATTTTGGTTTGATCTCGCGGCTGTTTCTGTTCGTTGCACTCGTAAAAACTGGTGTCTATCTGGTTTCTAATCTCCCAAAGGGTTACCGCTAGATGCTCGCTTGTCTGTTGCTCACATGAGTGCAATTAGATCTGTTTACAGGTGGGCACTGGTATATACAAATGCTGCCACTGTATACAAACGATGCTGCCATGCCTGAGCTTCTTTCGAGACTCGGCTCGAGAAAACTGATTGCCCCTCGTTAGCGATGGAACGAAGGATTACTGCAAGTTTTTGACTTGTTTGGTTTTTCTGACGGGCACACAACCAAAGAGTTTTCTTGCGTGCACTTACATACACGGTTCGATTACGCTATGGGCATGCGCATTGGTTCCTCTGCTGCAAGTGAGTCGAGTGGCAATTCCTCCGATGCAGACTGCTACCCAAGTGTGAATCAGAATGTATCAATTCAAGTGTACCTACTTTTTTATTCTTAACATAAGTACAGTCGACGACCGACTTTCCGAACACCCGATTTTTCAGACTTGCCCAATAATTCGGATGCCTTCGTGGCACCGCCACGTAACCCATGGAGTCAATGTATAAAAACGTCTTGAATTTTGGATGCAAAAAAACCTTCGCTGTCCGATTTTCCTTACTTTTTGCCATGACTGCAGGTCCAAAACGGCATTGATCGTAGCCACCACTGCCGCCATTTTCATTAGCTCACCTCCTCGAACCGGCGCTCTCGCACACAGATCTGCTGGCAACCGTAGCCACCACCGTGGCAACGCTAGGCCTAGCTACTTCCGACGTTCGCTACCAAGCTTCTTCTTGTTCGGTGCAGTGTTTTTCATTGAAACAATTCGCCGCTGTTTGCAATGGCGCTGACTTCACCTTTGTAATAGTTGCCAATGTCTTGGAAGCTCGAAAAGCACAGCGCGTTGCATAATGCCAGGTCCCGAAAGTGAGATTCGCCTGAATACAGCCATGTTGCGCAGTGAAGCATACCAAAAGCGTGAAGGGGCAAGTGTCTCGGGACACAGTATGTATTCCTTAATTGCGCACGCGGGCACACGCCGTCTCTTATCACAGCACGAGATACAATACGCCTAATAAGTTCTGGCAGGCCTTCAGAGCAATTTTGGAAGTGCCTGTGGCGATTTGAGCCCTTAAGGGCAGTAGAAGGCATGTATGTATTCGTTTTTTCGGACTGCCCGATTTTTCAGACATATTCGCGGACCTAGGGAGTCCGGAAAATTGGACATTGACCGCATTTATGGAAGCCCATCTGTATTCATGAAGAAACAATGCATGTTTACCTATGGAAAACATTTTTTGTCACTTATAATCACTCTACAAAACTGCAACAAATGTGACGCTAGGGGTTTGCATTTGGTGAAAAAACTTGACCCTAAAAGGGTTAAGCTACGAGAGGCACTTTCAAAGAAAGCACAGCTACCACACACACATGCAAAAGGGAGACTAAGCAAATGTATGCAAATCTGAGCAACTCTTACATCAAAGACAGGGAAGCCATATAAGGCGAGACCCCTTTGGAAGTCCTAGCAGTATGGCTTGCCACTGCTGCAAAGAGCTGATGCAGCGGTGACGCTCTGCACACTCACGCACGAGCTTACATTGGCCTAATGGAATTTGATAGAAATTACAAACCAGTGCCCATGTTCGGTGGATCCCCACTGACAGCATCTATGGCTTGGAGTAGCACTCCCTAATGCCTACTCCTTCCATAACGGAATGGTCAGAAGTCCCACATGTGAAGTTTGTAGGTGCAAGGAGACAATGGTGCACCTTCTGTGAGATTATCCTCGTTTTAGTGCAAGAAGAAAAGTGCTCCGCACTACACTCGACGAGCTTGACAACCATCCCCTTACAGAAAACAGAATTCTTACGGAAACGGAAAACGGACCCCTGGCCACAACCAATATCAGCCCGAATTGCTCTAAAGGTGCTAGTGTGTTTCTTAAAAGCATCGGGACTGAATAAAATACTGTAGTTCTCAGTTGCCCTCCTCATAGTTGTATGGGCCAATTCTCTTCATATCTTTGCATCTTTTTCCCATTTTGTCCGCTCTTACCCCATGCCTCAGAGCAGAGCAGCTAACTGGATAGTTACCCTGGCTAACTTCTCTGCATTTCATGTCTTATTTCCTCTCCCTCTCTTGCATGCCACAATGAGAAATCTACTCAATACTTTGCAAGCGCTTCACTACAGTGCAATACCTTTGCTACATCCGAGTTATTTCAGATACTTCACTCTATCCTATATTGGCCCTTTTACACTCTCCAGTACATACGACACATGTTCCTGTGTGCTATAGCAGCTCTACTGGCAACGCTGTCTGGCCAAATGTTCCGACGCCCTGATCATTTGGCTGCTTTGGGGCTCTAATGCAGGTAGCACTGCTCACTGTTCTCTGGCCGACATGTGATAATGACCATGCCTCAACATATCTCCGCGCTCACATGAAAACCACTGTGCGACTCCTCTACGCAGCTTCGCTGTAAAAAGTGGCGCACACAAATACATTCCTCGCTCCACTTCCTCTATTTCTGGCCTACACTACATATACTGCTTCACATTTAAAGGGCAGCATGAAAAGATGCACAGGACGAAAGACACAGAATGACTGGACATATACTGTTGTGGTTCACTTGCCTGGTAGTAGTAGCGAAGAACCCAGCAGAGTCCTTCAACATAGGCGGAAGCCTGCATTAACAACAACCACACATTAAACTGACGCCCGTGATTGCCGGGAGAACAAAACAAAACAAAAAAAGAAAATGCGGTCAAAGAATGCAAACACTTGCCACGTCATGCCGAAAGGCTATGTTGTCGGGCCCAATGTCAAACTTCGACACATAGTAACGTTCCCTCCAGCCATCTTCCCAAAGTCTGTAATGGAACGAGTAACAGTCACGAAGCAGGTTCTCACTCGCATGCCATGAAAAAAAAAACAAATAAAAACGGAATCACAATCATCAAAAGCTGAATTACCCCCTTTCATGGCAATGGCCTCCCTCTATGATTTCTTACTTCTTCTGTCTTACCCACCTTGTCACTCCAAATGATGCATCTGTTGACAATGCATCAGTTAAACTAATAGCCAATTTACTGATTTTTGACTGCTGGGTTTTAGTGTCCCAAAGCAACAAGCAGCCAATTAATGACCGTGTGTTGGATGCTCCGGAATAGTTTGGATCACCTCGGGTTCTCTAACGTACACCCAAAGTACGATATCAAATGTTTTTGCATTCTGACCTCATCAGAACGCAGTTATAATGCATCAAATGTCCGTAAACTCGGAGGGATTTGACCCTGTGCCAGTCGTCACTCATTGCACTTGCTGTCAAGCAATAAGCTCAGGATTGGGGGTGGCCAAGAAAAAAAAAACAAAAAACAAGTGCACACTCCCTCTCCGCAAACAGGTGCCCCTTGCTACTGCGAGGCTGGCGTTCCCAGAAAGTTTAGAAGTTTAGTGGCTAAGTGCGCTTTACAGGCGAAATTTCACTAGCAGCATGAAATCATCACAAAATTCAGCAATATACAGTCGAATCTCGATAATTCGAACTCGAAGGGGCCTGAAAATTTGTTCTAATTAAAAGAAGTTCGAATTAAACGAACGACTTATTTTTGCAGTATTCGTGCACCATAGCACGATGTACGAACGGTGCGAGTCATGAAATGCGGCGTGTAAGCACGTAACGAGCGAGGGCCACGAAACTGCCCACGCCGGCCAACGCACGCGTCCCGATAACGGCAGAAAACAAAACTTCAGGGAGTGGGCGGCGCCGGCACGGCGACGTGCGCATGCGCGTGCAAAGATCGTCGAAGGTGAGGGAGGAGGGCAGGAGAGAAGCGGATTTGGCCTTGGCAACGCCGTCGCTTCGGTGGCAGTGGCTTCGGTGGCTCCCTCTCAACTCCCTTGTAGCTCCCCCGCCTTCTACTGTCTACGTGCGCGCCCGCCGCCGTGCCGGCGCCGCCGCTCCCGCCGGCCTGGCGCCCGCTTAGTCCGCTCCCTGAAGTTTCGTGTTCTGCCGTTATCGGGAAGTTGGCCGGACTGGGCCTCGGCCACTGCTTCCCTCTGTGCAGCAGCCGCAGCGTTGGCTGAGACGTCGGCATGTAGACGCGTGTTCCGGCACGACGGATAAACGGGGACCTTGCCATTTGAGAGTGAAGTTTCTAGAGGGAGCAAGTTGTGAGGACTGATGCAACAGCATAGCAGATGACCGAGTGAGCCGGAGTGTCAAAATGTCATAATGCCCAGCTTCCGCAGGACCATCCTCTGCGTCATGACATCACGACCCAGTAACCTCCTGAGAAACAAAACTCGCTGTGGAGAAGCCATTATATTAATTTATTCAGGGCACTCTCAGGCTTGCCACAATTTCTTTTTAAGGTTTCAAGGCCCATTTAAAAGAAAAATGAATACGAGGTTAGTGCAGTCGCTACTTGCTAAGCATGCTTACCGCACTTCATCATGGGGTTCCTCCTCCTCCTCTGAACTGTCCCCTTCGTTCTTACGCTTCTCGCCTCGGACATCACTGTCACTGTGAGCCTGCACAAACAAAGTGAAAATGTGCAGCATGATTTGTGTGTCCCTATACAGAATGATGCATAAATAAGAGCATCAGGTACACGTGACTATTCGAACTGACATGTTGGCTTGTTCACACCCAAATTTCACACGGAGGTTGCACTTCGTGGTGCATGCAGTTTAATATAACGCTTTCTGCATTACAGTCATCGACCGATAATTCGGACTCGACGATCAATGCCTGAAAATATGAACAGTCGTGAGTCCGAAACATCGGATTCGCCGGAAAACAAATGACGGTTACAAAAGTGGGAAAAGAAGTAAAATTAGTGCCACACTCTGTTGCAAAAGGTGTACCACCTTTCCAGAAAGGGCAAAGACCGGTCTAACGATGATTACTACTTCGATGTGACAGCACTAATGCTGATACGGATAACCACAGGAAATTCGTGGAGGTGTGATGGTGGCCTCAGCAATGAATATAACCACTGACGGGCACATCTGTATGACTTATTGCCAGCGCTAATGCAATAAGCATCTTCAGCTATCTGCTCAGCAGTGCATGTGGCATAGTGCATAGCGACGGCACAAGCTTACTGCATGTTTTTAATAGGCGATAATACATACACGTCGCTTTACTCCTGCCTTTTTTTTTTTTGAGCGAGACTGCTTCAAGTGTGCGCCACTAGCATAAACAAAAGCAATCCACTATCGCCACGTTTGCTCAAGATCATGCTGCACGTGTGCACAGCCAGGAGAGTCGCGGGCACGAGAAAACCTGACTGCACAGGTGCTGCCATCTACTAGCAAGGACGCACAATGATGGCACAATGATGGCAATGATGGCATGTGCTTAGTACGCAACATGCTGCCCACAAACCGCACAGAACGATAAGCACCACGTGGCAGCAGGTACCACATTTTAATGAAGCAGCGCCGGTTTCGCTCAGTTGTAGAACGTTGCGTAAATTACACAAATGAACACACACACACATCGGGGAAAGCAGGACAAGTCGTCCAATCTGCCCCTGTGGCCCCTGCCAAAGTTCTGAAATGCTGCTCGTCTTTGCCCTGTTGCATGGTCGTGCGAGAGAGGCGGAATGTTTCCCGTAGCATGTATTTTACGTAACATTTGCTGTGACATCACATTTATTTTTGTTAGGAGCAGCGCGGCGCATATCAAGAGACACAAATTTTGTATATGGCAGTTATGTACTACCTTTTAGTGTATAGTTATAGCCAGGTGCATATTAACGAGGTTTCAGAATGAACAAAAGCTGGATGTCCAGACGAACTCAAGCGGACAAACTATTTATGCTCAAGCATTTTCGTGAAATCATGTGTACTGCCACCCCTGGCACAAGTAGTCAAACTATGGCAAAGTGCAGATATAACACGAGACCTAAGTACGTGCCACTGGCAGAGTTGGCAATTCACAAAAAAAAAATCAGGACCTTGTGACAACATGCCAAGTTGCTCGTTTACACCTTTTCAATGCATAGCTATGTCGCCTAGTGAGCACTAAAAACAAAAGCGAGTGCAAACAAACAGTAGCTTGCTTACAGGTCTAAGCATGGATTCCAGACGACCGTTGGCGTTGGATCCTCCACCGTCGCTGAGGTTCCGGCGATGTTCCATTACATCCCGGCGCATGTTATGGGCTTCCTGCTTGGCGTTTTGCACTGGCGAGACGTGCTGCCCGACAGCCTTCAAATGGAAGAGTCAGATCACTCAGAATTCGAGTACAGTGACAGCTCTGTCCATGCACAACTAAGCAAAGGGTGTAGGGACCCCCAGGGTAAAACGAAGAGCTTTTGGCTGAAACGGCTGCATATGGCAGCAGTTAAATCATAGCTGATGTTTCCCTTATGTTTTCCCATATCATTCTTACGGAATCCACATGACTTTAATTCACTGATTTCACATTTACCCCAGAGAATCCGTATGATTTCTGTAGCAGCATATGGGAAGCATGCAAGTATACAGATTTCCTGAAGCATGCAAGATCACTTCAGAAAACAGGAGATTCCGCAAGAGGCATTTAATGAAATGGAGCCTCGTTAGTTTCACACAAAAAACACCTAGCACGACTTCTTATAAGAAAGTAGTTAACGAGTGGCATCCTGGAGACATATTCTAGGACGGTCCCTTTAGGAGATATCACTCTCAGTGCACGCGGATTAAGCAAAACCGGTTGAGGTGATTGGCTGGTTGAGCAAAACCACTCGAATCATCCACCGTGTGCTACGTCATGCAAAAGTGATAGTATTGTCGAAAATGATCGTCCGAGAATGCCACCCTTGCGTGCATAGACCACGACAACCAAGGGGATTTAATCGAAGCTGCAGGCTGACGCAGGATAATAAATGAGCATTATTAAGGCAAGACTAAAAAGTGTAACAAGCTCCTTCCATTGTTGCAACAAATGGTGCTTCAATTGCACTACTATCAGGTATTATAAGCATTTGAACAAATTTTATGGAAAAAGAAAGAAGCAAGCAGCGTATAAATAAATTCTGCGGTTTTATGTGCCAAAACCATGACCTGATTTATGAGGCACGTTCCAGTGAGAAGACTTCGAGTAAGTTTCACCACCCAGCTTTTCTTAAATGTGCATCCGATGCATGGTACACAAACACTCTTGCATTCCTCTCCCCAATGAAATGCGGTCGCAGGGGCCAGGAATTGAACCCACAACCTTGAGACCAGCCACACAACACCATAGCCTCTGAGCTACCGAGAAGCAGTGTATACATAAGGAAACTTGCATATTCATACCCACTAACTGTAGAACAACGAGGCATGCAGGCCAGAGTACTAGACGCTACAATGCGAGATATGCTGAGCGACTATTACAACGAAAGGCTGCCAAACTAATCTAAGCACTGCAAGATTACAGCCCAGATATCAATATGTGCTGCCAATGCCACATAGCAAACCCTCCAGACACAAAAAAAGAAAGAAAAAAAATGCCATAAGACATTAGTGCTTACAATTGGGGCAAACTGTCCACCTGGTGTCCATGCAGGTCTTGCCTCTGATTCAGCCTCCTAAAGCCAATATTGATGAAACATGAGCACCAAGCCACATGCAACATTATCTATGAAAAAATACACACACACATGCACACACACATATATATATCTATATATAAAGAAGATAAATACAACATTTATGGTATGTATATACTTCCCCCTTTCATTTAAAAGGACTGGCTATTAGAAGGCTATTTACAAGGCTATTAGAAGGGTCACCATCCTCACTACAGAGTTATGAGATACAATGTAGACATGACTATGAAATATTCTGCTTTCAATATGCAGTACTGCATTATACAAACTGGAGAAACACTCTTCAGCCCTCTAAATGTTGAATTTCCTCAGAAAGCACACTAAGCATCATGTTTTTCTTTACAATCATTTGGTCGTTCCTATGAGCAATCTTTAAGCATTAAAGGAGCCATGCAACACTTCTTTCGGGTGACCATCAAAGAATAAAGAGAAAAATTATGATAACACACACCAACCCAAGATGTTGGTCAGAGAAATCAGTTACAATTCAAAGGTGGCATGGCCAGTGAGGACGAAGAAAAAAAGATACACAAGTGCTTACTGAATATTAATCATGCCCCAATATCAGCTTCCTAGGAGCATGCTGAACCGTGCACTATTTGTGAGGTCTTTTTTTTTCCCTCTGCTTCATATCTCTTTCGCCAATACTTACTAGGATAGATTGGTCCACTGTTATTACTGTCTGTTATATTAAAGAGGCACTAAAGGGGAAAAAAAAAAATTAACTGAAGCTGTATCAGTAAATTACCCTTCTACAACACTGAAGAACTCACTTTTGCTGCAAGAAGAGGCTTCGTAAGCCAGAAGAGAAGCAGAAACGAGCGATTCATGGCACCACCCCCTTAAAGTTCCCGCACTAGCTCGGCTCGACGACATGAATTTTTACAATATCTGCTCGGGCCTAGTTAATCTTTGTATTGGCAATGATGGGCAACATTGCATTTTAAAGGAGACAAAGACTACATTTAGCAAGATTCAAGAACATTTACTGAGCCCCAGCGGCCCGAAGTACGAAAAGATATTTTGAAATCAACGACGTCACGCTGGTGTACCAGCCCTGGGGTCTCGGAGCAACAAATTTAACCGACTTTAATTCTCTCTTATAATAAGCAAACTGCCAATTAACGAAGATAAAGAGTTCTAAAAGAATACCTTGTTAGTCTAAGGTGATCTAGTGCTTTTCTTTAGCGTTTCCATTTCCGGCGTGCTTTCTCAAACAAAAGTTCAGTTGTGTGCAAGCCCTCGTGGTGTTTTCTTTCCACATCCTTGGCAGCAAAGTGGCGAATGGGGCAAGTTCGTTGACTTTCATCGTGAATATCCCAAGCAGTGGAAAGGAGCTCAAGCAACAGCACCTGTCCTGTGCGGCTCTCCAATTCGGTCATGTTTTTTTTTTTTCTCCCCCTTCTTTTTTTCACAATAACATTCTTCCTTTTTGTCTGTCGTGCTACTATAAACACGTAGTGGGTCCGTAGCAACTCACTCAAACGGCAATGCTGCCATGGCACATTTCTGAAGCGTTCCCGCGTAATTATAACGGAACTCGGGTTACACTAAGCAGCCTAGGCGTGTTAAACAACGCCACATTTTTCCTTGCAGCGTTTTATACTTGTGCCATTACAGCTTCTCAGAGAGCCAGCAAACAGAGATAATAAACCCACTTGCCATTTTCATCCTCTTCTTCTTTTCCTTCATCCGCCGCTTGAAGTTCAGCTGCAAGTTGGGATGCAAGTCACAGTTAGGCAAGCCGAGTACACTATGTAGCCTGACCCACAGAACCTAACAGCATTCACGGAACACTGTATACCTCATTCTGTTGACGGCGCTTGAAGATTTCATCTTCTGCTTCGCCAAGCTCTGCACAGAAATGTGTAACAAGATAACTATTGAATACCTTAATAGTAATGCACTGCATGCTTAACACATTGTGCAGCCATTATAAGAAGGCACAATAAGTTTTAGTGGGTGAGCATACCATTTTTTTTCCCTCTGATGACTAATGGTGCTCAAAAAATGCAAGATCACAGTGGTGGCTGAATGCACAAAAATGTTTTATCACCTGAATCACCTTTTGAACACAGTAAGAAAACGTTGCCGATCTGTCGTAGAGGCTGCTATGAACAGGTGATCCAAATATGACTGCCGTGCGTGCCGTAGGGAACTTACAATCTCGTGTCAAAAACAGCGAAGAATCGCTTGCTTGCAGTGCCTTCATGCAGTGTCATTGAAAGCAGTTGGCCCACCAACGCTATTGGCTCTTTTCATAGTGCAGCCGCGGCTGGTCACATACGCAGCCCACGTGCTGTTTTAGATTTAGATGCTAACTGCCGCGTGTTCAAAGAGGAAGCGTGGCATCATATGTGCTGTCTTCCCGCACATTTAGTACTGGAGGTTGCGTGATCTTGAGTTTTGGAGATGCGTTGAAGCGAAAGGCAGACGAAGCATTCACTCCGTGCTGCTGGCGTTTTTCATGATGGCGTCGTCCCGCTGCAGGCAACACTATCAGCTATGGGGGCTAAGTGGACACGAAAGCCTGGCTGGCTTCCTTTGTACCGACGATGTGCAACATGGCCTGAAACTGTATCTTTCGTCGCCAACTCTCAAATTCAACAAAATTAATTTTGTTGTCACTAAAATTTGCTTTTTCCTATAGCCAGATAATTAGGAAAACTTTGCATCCCCTTCTGTGCAAGAAAAATATATCGGCAACTGTACTTATTTGCATAAAAGGTATAATTTCAATATAACTAAAATTTTGATATAACGATGCAAATTGCAAATTTTACAGAGTTCGTTATATCGAGGTTTAACTGTAGGCCATTTGAAACATGTCCAAATGATGTGCATTCTCATAATAAGTCTTTCGAACCCATTGTTGGCGACCAAAAAAAACAAACATTTCTTGCCCCTGCAAAGGCAGCAAGAAATTGCTTAGCATCCCATGCATACCGCAGCATTAGCAGCCAATGCAGTTACATTACTTCCATTACTTGCATCACTTTGGTTCTTGCACCTTCTTTGTTTCAAAGTTCTATGAGATTGCAACCACCTCGATTGTCCTTGTTTTTTGACATCTTTTCGCAGCAAGTCCACACAATGAACAAGTACTCATGAACGACTACTTTTAAAGAATAATTGCGCTTTTTTTTTTAATAAATGTGCTCGGACTGT
The DNA here is from genome assembly GCF_013339745.2 of Dermacentor silvarum. Classification (NCBI taxonomy): domain Eukaryota; kingdom Metazoa; phylum Arthropoda; class Arachnida; order Ixodida; family Ixodidae; genus Dermacentor; species Dermacentor silvarum. The sequence goes on along the minus strand of NC_051160.1, from coordinate 59,167,987 downwards.
AATTATGTACCTATGATTTTTTCCTTTCCACACTTATTTGGTGCTTCCCTGAGTTCAACAATAATGGGGGACAACATGCAAAGTTTTTTTTTGCTTACCTGACATAATCAGCTGCACCCTGTTCATAGCAACATAGCCATTCTCTGTTAGGTAGCCCTAGAATACAAAACTCAAAATCAGAATGTGAAATTTCTAGCGCCAACATTACAAGTAACATGACCTCCTTACATAATACTTGACACTTAGTTTTCAGTGTTTGTTATAAAAAAATTACAAGCAAGGAAATAAAAGAACATCTATACAACTATGCGCTAGCTATAAGCTATTGGAACACGAAGCCTCAATGAAGCATTGAGAAAACAGTGTGACTACAAATGAAATTCATTGTTTTACGTGTACAAAATCTGCATAAGCTGAAACAAGTGACATTTACACTTCATACCCAAGTAGTTAGTTGCCAATTTCCGACTATTTTGCTGCACTGGCAAAATAAATACATACCAGATGAATAAACAAATGACCTAATACAACAAGGAACACAATTTCGTACCCCAGTTCTGTGTACCGCTTTCTTGTACAAATTGACCAGTCTGTCGATCGCACCTTCCCTGCGAAGAGAGTTTTTTAAATTTTTTTTTAAATTTTTCTTTCAGCAAAGCAACATGTTTGGAACACAGAAAGCATCAATGGGCAATACGATGACTGCTGGGACAAAATACTGATGTGACTAGTACAGTGGAACTTCGTTGATACGATTCTGTGTAATCTGTTTTTCAGGATACATTTTTTTTCCCCAATAATACGATTTGGTTGGATAATATGTTGGATGTAACAATTTTCGGATGATACGCTTTATTTTCCGGTTCCCATGAAGATCGTATCAACGAGATCCCACTGTAGATGGAGAACATGTGATGAGAGGGATCTAACTATGAAGGAAGCAGTCACTACCGGCACTACCTTATAATCCAAAGAAAAGAAAAGTTACAAGAAGATTGGTGGCTCGAGAAATCAACAGTGGGTATACAAGGGAAGCCTCAGCCTGGAGCCAATGTTTCGACAAAGGGGTTCGTATTCCTCAGGGCAAGATAACTGCGTTCCTTTGCAACATTTATATACAATGTCTGAGACTTTGTTCTATGCCTAATTTTTCGGACCTGCTCGATTATTCGAACTTCCTTGGGGCACTGCCACTTACTCCATAGAACCAAATGTATAATGGTGACTGAACTTTTGGACTTCATATCACGCGTCACTAGGGGTTCGCGAATAGTACTTTTTGAGACCAAATCGAATACAAATCAAACAGTACAAGAAGCAAACCGAATCGAATAGTTTAATAATGAACAGTCGTTATTACTATTAATATCAAACAATATTCACATCCTAGTATTCTTGAAGTTAGCAAGTTTCATTACATGGTACGCTATGAAGCATTGTTTATTGAAATCACAAATGGAGGAATAGGAGCAAGGAACTAGTTTCTTTGCATGCACAGGACTCTTCATAGAGTGCGAATGATCACTGCATAGCCTGTTAAGTATGGCTATCTAAACTACAGAGCCTGCTCCACTATGCAAATTCTTATGTTTTATGCCTATAATACGGCTATACTATGCCCACGGGGGTGAAAACTTAGGTTACTTTAATTTGCTCCAATTTTATGTTTTAATTGGTTGCAGTTGATGTTTTGAAATATTGTAAAAGTATTCGAAAAATATTAGCGTTTACAAATAGTGCATATTCGATTTGAAGATCGAATCGAAGAGGTCACTATTCGGTTTCTTATGCGAAAGTTTAGAATATTCGCACACCCCTAAGTGCCAGGCAAGTTTTCGGACTGATTCACCCGCGCATTGTCGAAAACATTCTGGATACGAATAATATTGCTGGCATGCACGCTGTCACCCATGCTATCCAGGGTGCTTGCTTTCGTTGTCAAGGCGATTCCTCGGCCTCCCAAGTGCCGTATGGCCACTGCATTTTGTCAGCTCTGCACCACACCCCAACTTTGGTCGCCAGCTAACGCAGAAGTGCTGTTGGTTAGGTCTAGCGTTATGGAGTTGGTTGGCAACTATACGTCGCAGGAAGCTAGCCCTAGATATATTCGTACCCACAGACTACTTTAAAGATCAGGTGTGAGATCACACACACACAAGCATCAGAGCTTGGGTTTGCAAGCAATCAGGAGGCAACTGCCGCGAAACGCCAACCTAGTTTCAAAGCGTGCATACTTACTGAACGAAATGGTGTAAGCTCATGTAAAGCATAACATTTTACGCAACACAGCCTAAACTGACAAAATATAATGTAATCAAGGTTGCATGCAAGATCTGTACTTCTTGATGGGCTGCACGAAGGGTTACAAAAGATTTACCCGTGGCCTCGACCATCCCAAAGTTTCAAGCAAATATTTCAGTAAAACATAACATAGAAAAAAAGCTTGTGTAAACATGGCACTGTAAAAAATTACCGAAATAATTTTACACTCCAAAATTCATTTTTTTGGACTGCAGGATAACTTAGACTTTTTTACGAAGACATTACGAATACTTGGACTTTTTTACAAATACATTAAACAATAAACCGGGTATTGAAAAGTGAAAATGGAGTATTCACCTGATTTCTAAGGATGGAAGGTGGGGAAGGAAGTCGTTGCCCACAAAGAAGCACATGAACACCCAATCGTCAATAGCTCTCTGAAAAAGCAATATTCATAGAAAAACACAGCATTATTGAATAGCTTACTGCCAAGAGATTAAAAAAAAGGTGTCCAAAATATGTCACACACTCTAATGTTCTTTTCAGTTGAATCTTATTTGGTGTAATACAACTACTGCTATAAAACCCATATGCAGTGGAATCTCAATACGATCTTCTTGGGAATCGGAAAATAAAGCGTATCTTTAAAAATTTTATCATCCAACGTACTATGCAAACAAATTGTATTGTCGGGAAAAGAGAAAAAAAGAAACGTATCATCCCGAAAAATGTATTATGCAGAATCGTAACAATGAGGTTCCATTGTACAAAGAAACCATAGTAACAATGGCCTAACACTTGACTGGACTGCTGTCCCTAGGTAGAAGCCAAAGTAATTTTCTGCATTTTCATGGCATTTGTGATTGGGTTAATCTGTTATGACCGACCTCATTTTAGTAAAGTTCAAATAGGGCACGTTATAGAAAATTATTTGTTCCGATCGTCACTTATAGAAACACAAGAATGATAAGTCTGCACAGGAGTGGCACATGTGTGGCCTCTCAGGATTATGCAGACAAATGTTTCCAAGTGTGTTTCCAATTTTTTTTTTTACTTGCTCTTTCTTGTTAGTATCTGCATGTTATCATCACACTTTAATGCACACCATTATTACATTGGCAGTGTCCTTGCCCCCATGTTGTGGGCCCACCAATTATACTTTTGGGGCAATTTTCTGGGGCAATGAAGGGAAAGCTACGAAGGCAAAGCACGCATAAAAGAGAGTTCTTCTGAAAAAAAAAAAGTGCCACATTTTTCCCCTAATCCAGGGAAGAGAAAACAAACACCTTATTTACAACAGCTAAACAAGACAAAATACACCAGTGAGTGTTAAATCTGACTTATTTTACTGCCTTTCTCTTCCGTGTCTTGGCAAATGTGAAATCGTGGCACGTGAAGCTACGTAGATTCAGTATATGCTCCAAGAAACCACAAATACTGTCAAGTGCTGTCAGACTAATTGGTGCAGTAACAAATGTGCAGATGCCACGCCCCATAGCTTTCCCTTCATTGTCACAGAAAGTTGTCCGCGAGTATAAAAATATATTCAAACTAGCGCCACCAATTTCCTGTACCAATCTTTTTAACATTCTCACCATCAAAGCAGTTTAATCAGGCTGTAAAATTAGTTGGAAAATTCTATTGTTTTGTTGTCTGCAGCCGTAACAGCAAAACCGTTGCGAAATGTCAGCATGTCACAGTAGTTTCCGCTTCCAGCCAACTAGAATGCTTCGCTATTCTATGCAGAATCCACTCGTGTCCCGCTGATAGTAAAATACATCCCAAGCTCTCAAAGAACAAATGGCGGCAAATGAGCTCGTGGTAGCGAAAAGGCAGGGAATCGGAACCGGTTGGGTGCTGTTTCAAAGAGGCTACAATGCCCCATTTCGTTTTTTAGATGACGTTTTTTACTAAAACTTGCAGTTAGATAGGGAAAAGTGCCGGGAACAAAAATGAAGGTACTGAAACTCCTCCAACCAAAAGGATGTGGAATCATAACTGCCGACACCAGCTACAGTGTCAATTCTTGCTCGTACAATTCGGCAGCACTTTGGTCTGAAAACCAGATCTTTAGTGTCATTCTTGTTCCCGGTGCATTCCTCCACCGGGACAATTATCTAAAAAACGAAATACGGCATCTTGTAGCTCTTTCAGTACGGCGCCCAGTTCCGATCACCTATCATCTCGAAACTTCAAGCGCTTCCGCCATTTTGTATTCGAGAGCTTGTGATATATATTTTACTACCAGCAGGACATGACTGTATTCTGCACACGAGAGCGAAGCATTCTCGTTGGCCGGAAGCGTAAACTTCGGAAACTACTGTGGCTTGCCGCTATTCTATGCGAAGGCCTCTGACATCATCGTCTTGGCCTTACGACTGCACGTTAGCCACGCAGTGTATGTCGCTTCGGGCGAAGAAAACAAAAAATGCAATGTTCAAAAAGTAAAATATCACCGCAAACCAATATCAACAATCGGCAATGCACAAACAAAGCACTGCAGAACCATGATTTCCAGATAACAGCGCAGTAGCCGCCAACCCTATGCAACATTGGGTGATGCCAGCGTGTTCTTGCCAACTCAGGCTGCATAGGGTCGTGTCGACAGGAACGCTTGAGCGGCTGTTGTTCCCATGTTGGAAAGACAAAGATCGTCGTTCTTAATCGTTCAAACAGACGTAATGCGCACGGACAATTGCCCAAGAACAAGAGTTACGCCTTCGTGGCATCCGATATTGCACTAGCGCACGTCCCGTGCCATGCTATCATGCTGTATGCGGCACGCCTGCACCTTGGAGGCGTGCCTTGAAAACACGTGATCCCACGTGAATATCTTCGCTGCTTTCGAAATCCACGCAAGGCATTCACTCCCTCATCTCGAAGGCCGTATCATCTTCATGGTTGGACTGAAGCGAGGTTCGCGCTGACGTGGTTGCGCTTCTGTGATTTTGTACTTCGTGTGTGCCCTCTTTTTACCGTGACCGGGTTCGAATCTTTCTATGTAGCTGTAAGGCGATTTAAAAAAATGCTTGTCATTTATGAAAGCAGTTTCCATAGGAGAGGGTCGGAAAAAAGTAAATGCACTGAAATGTTGTCCTTATAATCTTTAGAGATTACATCTGGGATTGTTATAAGTCGGTTCGACTGTATAACAAACTACCGACACAGCAACCACTTCTTGCGGGACTGTAGAGTTCATTATAAACGGGTGCAATTAGTATTAACTTTCTATGCTGTTCTGTTATTGATTCATATTAGACTTTTCTTATTTCATTCTTTTGTGTTCAGTGCTATGTGTTATTTTTTCACCCATATGTAAAGCTCATGTATGGGCACTAAGGGAAATAAATATGAAATGAAGTCAGACTATACGTACAGTCGACTCTCGACTGTAGTCCAATTAAACGAACTTCCAATTAAACGAAAAGTTCCAATTAAACGAACTTCCAATTAAAAGAAAAGCACAAAAAACGGCACCTTTATTAATTTCAAAGCGGAAAGTCTTTAATGAAAAATAGTCATTCATTTTCGTCTGCTTCTGCTTGCCGAATCTGAATGCGGCAAGCATGTTTTGCAAGCAGTAGACGTGTCCAAGTGCTTCATCGGCGTAGCTTGCTCCAACAAAAAATCGGTGCGCGAGAGCAAAACCCGCAGCTACATCGGCAGCCCTCGGTTCTGGCTCGTTTTCGATGTCGTAGTCAGCGTCGGCGTCGCTTTCATGAATGCATTCATGGGGCCGAACGATCTGCACAATTTCGCTGTCCGTCAGTGGACCGCATGTTTTCACAGTGCTGTCCACGGTGACGTACTGTTCAAAACGAACGTCACCGAGAGCGGCGCCAAAGCTACCGTCGTCGAGCTTACTTACTTGCACTTCCCCCGGCGGACAAGAACCATCCCCTGAAGTTTCCACGAAACCACAAGGCCGGAAGCAGTTGGCGATAGTCTCATCTTTCACACGGCCCCAAGCTCGCGCTAGCATGTGGATGGCACTAAGTACACTTACTTCGTATTTCGAGGAGTTGTCCATGCACAAAATCATGCGCTCAACGAGATGCTGCCTGTACAGGACCTTTACATTTTTTATTATGCCTTGGTCCATCGGCTGCAACACCGACGTCGTGTTTGCAGGCAAGTATGCAAGATGGATAGCATTCAAGGTTGGCACATTCATGTGGGCACTGCATTGGTCCACAAGGAGCAACACCTTGCGGTTCGACGACGTGAACTTGCGATCAAGTTTGGTGATCCACTCTCAGAAAATGTCGCACGTCATCCACGCCTTCCTGTTTGAGGCGTAGTCCACAGGAAGTGTCTTTACGCCTTTAAAATGCCTAGGCTTTGCGGCCTTCCGGATGACAAGCAGGCGACATCGTTCGGTGCCAGTCATGTTTGCCGCGATCAGAACCGACACCCTTTCTTTACTCTGTTTGCCTCCAGCACAGTCGTCGTCCTTGAATGTCAGGGTCTTGTCTGGTAGCAGCTGGTAAAAAAGCGCAGTTTCGTCTGCGTTAAAGATGTCAACCGGCTGATACTTGCTGAGGTACTCGCGAAGCTTTTCAGCTTTCCATGTTGCGCAAGTTTCCGGGTTGACAAACCCTTTTTCTCCACACACACACTCTTAAATATCAGGTCATGATGTTCGAAGCGCGTCAGCCACCCATCCGACGAAGCAAAATCGTTGATATCCAACATTGCTGCAAGCGATAAGGCTTTCGCTGCGACGACCTCACCACTGAGGGGAAGTTTGTTATAGCCAGCTTCTTTGATCCAAATCAGCAATGCATTTTCCAACTCGGGGTAGGCGCCGGTGCGCATTCGCTTCCGTGATCTTGAACTTGTCATTTTCAAAAGCATCCAATATTGAAAGCTTATTTTTGATAAAGTTTGAGAGCGTGTTAGGCTTAATGCCGTACTTGCGTGCGATGTCTTGCTTGGCGGTGCCTCCTTTGTCAACTTCTTTCAAGACTTTCGTTGCCAGGTGAAGTGTTCAGTAAGAACCGCGAGTTGCCATTATCAATCATCGCCACTACGACACTCAAAAATCAGAAGCGTGGAGATACGCGCGTAATTAACCCAACACGCGACTGTTGCACTCGACGAAAAACAAGACACTGGACGAAGCCTACGAAACACCGGTGCTCACTAAACAATCTTGCCGTTTCAAGAGATGTGGTGCTGCGGACAGCGGTGATGGCGATAACAGTGCGTTGCAGGCAGCAGCGATGGCGACGAAACCAACGCGGTCAAGTAGCTGTTTTGGCATGTGAAAAATTTAGCATTTTATTGAAAAGTTACGGTAGCCTCGAGGCTCTCAATTGAAAAATAACTTCTAATTAACCAATATTATGAGATTTTAACTTCGAATTATCGAGAAATGTTTTCCGTAGTGCTGCATATAAAACTGATGGGACCACTCCTTTACTTCTAATTAACTGAAAATTCCAATTAAGCGACTTTGCATTATCGGGAGTCGACTGTAAATGCAACAAGCACATTTTGGCATTCTTGCGATAATAAACTACATACAGCCGAACCCGGATATATCGAATCTGAAGGGGAGCAGAAAAAAGTTTGATATACAGTGCAGTCCACTTATAACGATACCACATATAACAATATGTCATTTATAACAATGAGTCGACTTAAGAGTATCAACTTACGCATTGGGCTATAAGAAAAAAAAAACATATATAATGACATGTTATTCACCGTATATCAGATATAACGATCGAAATTTTGCTTGTGGGCGGAGTTTTTCATGCAGAATAATCGTGAAATTTGCGTTCCTAAGTTGCCCTTAAGCGAGACGGGGCGAAAAGTTTGCCTGCACGAGTTCGTATCAGCCGCCACTACCGCCCAGCGCGCCCCGCTTGCGCACCGCACCGATTGCGTAAGCAACGGAGAGCATTGCAAGTTGGCGCAGCGTGCACAAGATGGCGCCAGCCGCTTCGCGTCCACGTTGCCAGTAGTAGTTTGAGCGTCCATAGAAGAGGAGAAAAAAAAAAAGCAAGAAAGCGTAAGCAAGCGGCACCTGCACTCCCTTTACAATTTTCCTCTCTCTCTCAGTGAGTGCGGAAATGCGCCGCGGAAGCAGCAGAAGGTGCACCGACGAAGCGCAAAGCTGTGTCCTACGACTGAAATGAAGCAGCAAATTTTGCAAGACTCGAAGTACGAACTCACGCAGTCGATGATATCGACGATTGATTATGAAATCTGGGAGCGCCACGATCATGAAGGCTAGAAGCAGTGGCCATGCCAATTAACGAAAAACTACCATGGGTTTTCCCAACACAGTCGAAGCAGCTGACATTACTGAACTCTGGGAGCACGTCGCTACTGACGATGAAACAGGTGGTGCTTCGATGGAGGAGTTCCTGAGTGCAGATAGTGCTGCCTCGTTCTGCAAAGAGATCTCCGACGGGGCGATTGTTGTTGCGACAGACGGCGGCATTGTGTGATGACAGCAGCGGCAGTGACGACGAGATTGACAATGGCCCGTCTTTGACACCGACCCCGATGTTCAACCAAAGTGCAATGTCGTCGATCGAGTTGCTCATTAATTATGGGGTTTTACGTGCCAAAACCACGATATGATTATGAGGCACACTGTAGTGGGGGACTCCAGAAATTTGGACCACCTGGGGTTCTTTAACGTGCACCTAAATCTAAGTACACGGGTGTTTTTGCATTTCGCCCCCATCGAAATGCGGCCGCCATGGCTGGGATTCGATCCCGCGACCTCGTGCTCAGCAGCCCAACACCATAGCCACTGAGCAACCACGGCGGGTTCGAGTTGTTCATTGATTTCGTGCACGCTAAATTATAGCCCCCAGTGTTCGTGCAGCAGCTGGGCGCGATGCACATCGCAGTTGTGAATGTGAAACTTCCGCGAAAGCAAGTGCAGATTTCTGACTATTTCAGGCCGCCTAACGTGTGAGATGCTATTTACAAGTATAAACATTTTATTTTTTACAGCCTACTTTCAACAACGTCGATTTTTATCGCAAGTGGCAAATTTGATTTCGGGACTATAAGGTATATGCGGCAGCTTTTTTTTTTCTTTCGTTTTTTAACGGCAGCTCAGATATAGCGATAATCGGTTACAACGATCGAATATTTCGTGCTTCTTGATATCGTTATAAGTGGACTGCACTGTATAGGTATTTCGATATGTAAAACAAAAATTGTATAGAAAAATTTTCAAGTTGATTTTGCTGCTGTTCATTATACACAATAATTTGGTATATGCCGATTTGATATATCCGGGTTCGACTGTATAAGGCATGTGCAAATTTTCAAAACTTTCAAATAATGAGGTAACTACTGTTTTACTCGATTCAATTCTCAAATCAAATACAGTTGAACCATTTATAGCAAATTCAATAGTTCCGTGAAAAGTGGTCTTTGTATCAGTAGTTTGTTATATGTGGTCTCGCCCTTCAAAACGCATAAATATAACGACACTGAAGCTGGCCGCGGCAGTTACGACGACACCACTTTGATCCGAAAATCATATGTTTAGTATCTAATTTTTTGTTACCGGCCCTCTTCCGCATCTAGCTCAAAGTTTTCGTTAAAAATGTCATCTAAAGAGTACAATGCAGTGTTTTTAGCTCTTTCAGAATGAAGCCCGGCTGGTTCCGATCACCTGCCATTTCGAAACTACGAGCGCAGCGGCCGCCATTTTTTCTTTGAGGCTTGTTATATATTTTACTATCAGCGGGAAATAAGTGGATTCGGAGCGATAGCGAAGCATTCTAGTAGGCTAGAACTGCTGCAACAAGCCGGCATTTTGCACAGGCCTTGCTTTCTATGTCACTTTGATAAAAAAAAAATTAAGTTCGAAAGGTAGAATGCCATCGCAATTTTATTGACAATGTAAACAAAGCGTCGACGAACCGCGTTCTCCTGATAACACTGTACGTAGTAACGTCTGCCGACTCTAAACGGGAGTGCTACTATCGTGACATCCGAGACTACACGCTATGCTGCACAGAGAACAGTGCAAAACTGAAGTGCCGCCGTCATGGCCTCCACGACAGCACTGGCGCATGCTACCACGGGGGCCATGGCCGCCGTTCTGGCTCGACCTAAAGCCTACCCAAGCTTGGTTGAAAGCGAGTGACATTCCTCGCAGCTTCTGAAATTCGTGCGCAGTGATCGTTCATCTCGGTGGTCGTATCTTCGTCGCTGTTGGACTGTAACGAGGGGCATGCTGCCGTGTGCCCACTTCAGTCGCAATTTCGTGCTTCGGAACTTCGTGTGCCCTCCTTTCACTGCACCCGGCTTTAAAGTATTCGTTGTAAAAGTACGGCACTGCTGAAAATGTTCGTTATATCTGGGTGCAGTTTCAATAGGCAGTGTCGGAAAATCGTTAATGCAGCGAAATGTGGTCGCTATAACTGATAAATTGTTATATCTGGGATCATTAAAAGTTGGTTCAACTGCAGCTGCTACAGTAGAATCTCGATGATACCGATCAGGGCTAATACAAATTTCCGGATGATACGAATTTTTCTGTGGTCCTGGCCGAGTCCTATTACTTTGCAACGTGCTAGAGAACGGATGTTACGAATTGATTTTCGGCCCGCGTCGGTTGATACGAATAAACCCTGCCCTACCGACGACCACGAAAGAGAACAGCGCGCAGTCACGCACTTTCTCCCTTTCTCTTTTGGTGCGGAGGCGCGGACGCCGCGCCAGACAGCACGGAGGTCGCGACTGGGCGCGAAGAGTTTGAAGCGGTGGCGTTTTTGCTGCTTTTCCTTTTGTGCTTTTCCCCACGCAGGTGTGGGGAAGCGCAGCCGCCACAGCGAGCGAAGGTTCGTGCGGTCTATCGTTTCAACGGAAACTAAGCGGCGTAAGCACAGCGCATACAAAGGTCAGAGCCGTGTGGAGATAGCTTTCAAGATACGGTGCGCGCAACAACACCGACAGTTGGCACAGGCGCAAAGTACAAGAACGCATTTGTTGGCAGAGTAAAAGCCCCCCCCCCCCCCCTCTCTCTCCCTCCCGCGCTGCCTTCCCGCTTTGCTCCTTTCGCGCGGGAGATTTCGTTGCAAGTTACACTTGCGCCCGGTGGCAAGATATGCATTCGGTGCCGCAGCACAGCGTCGCCCCCCCTCCCATACCCCCACGGCCTTTCGCGCGACGAAGTCGCGTTCACGTGAAGGCGCGCGTCCCCCGCACGCTTTCACTCGCACATACGGCGTGCGGCGACGATTTTATCGCCCTTAGACTCGTGCTCTACGTCTCATGCTCCTCCTCCGCATCGCGCTCGTTGATCTGCTCTCCCATCGGTGAGCGCACCTCGTTGAGAAGCGTGCTCGCTAGCGCCCTTGTCGGCGAGATTTTCCCGCGGAAGTCGCATTATAACCGGTAGTTCGTCTCACGCGGCTGCACTGTAAGCGGTATGCATATACATGGAGTTCTATGGGAGGGTAAACGGGAGTTAGAAAAGGCCGCGTTGTAGCCAGTTCTGCACTATAAGCGATTACGTTATAAGTGGTCTATACTGTAAATCCTTTCTACGTGTGTGTGCCTGAGTGAGTTCACCTCCGACTCTTTAATTTAGCTAGTTTTAATTGTGTTTCGATGATACGAATTTCGGCTAATACGAATATTTTTCGTGACCCCGTGAGATTCGTATCATCGAGATTCCACTGTATTTGCAAATTCAAACAGCAGTCTTCAAATAGTTTTCGAACACTTCAGATAATCGAGTGGCCAGTATCAAACCCAAAAGTGAAACAAAACTGCAATAAGTTTCCTCCCAGTTCCAATGGATATGAGACACAAGGTGCAGGCCTTATACAAGAATATATGGGACTACTGAAATTTCATTAATCATACTAACAAGTACTTTTATATGAGTCACAAAGACAATCTACAACAATTGCATAATTGAGCTGGCTCCACGAGGGAAGGTGAAATAGGTGTTTCTACACAAGAATAAGTCCTACGTGTTTTATTCCGAAAGAATAGAATCCATCTCTCTGGGATTTGCGCCCATGTTTAGATTAACAATAGCTCCCGTTTCACCCCTCCAGGAACTGCCAACAACACACAAGCTACCACATTTGCATAGATAAAGGCAATTTTCAAAGACGTTTCCAGCCTTATTGTGCACCTGAATGTGAGACTTACTGCACCAAGTTCAAAAATTGTTATCCATGCAAATATGGTAAATATAGACCATTGTTCAGCTGTTTTACTTTGCATATGCCAGACAGACTTAACATGTACCACCAGCATAAATTGAAACACGAACTAGGCTATGCATAATTACATAAAAATTAGACGTTCCTAATTGCTCTGTATCTGGTTTACAAATACGTAGCATAGTCCCAAGTCTCTGAATTAGTCACTGTTACAAATGCATGTGAACCTGGAAAAAGAACATTGTACTTATTGCAGTACTTTAGGAATTGTTTGCGTTTGAATTTATGCTGTTAGCCTTGAATGAAAAAAAAAGAAAGAAAGAAAGAAAATGAGAAATGGTGATCTTACCTCAATGTCAAACTCAAATGGGAGATTATCCATTCGGAGCTCGCGCTCAAGGTACTCGTGCAAGATGTTCAGGCGAAGAAAGATAAACTCTGTCTCTGCACCCATGGGCTTTTCAAGCTCATCAAACTACAAAAACCAGAAGAAAGGTTAAAAATACAGTTATCACATCAGACGAATCAAATATGCAATGAGTAAGCGACAACTTCAGTCAACACAAAGTGGTCACCTCTCCCGTCTTTTCCTTGGCCAGGCCTTGGCAGTCCTTCATTTCGTGTCCTAAGAGAAATGATGCCAGGCACCAATATAGTCACTGCATACGAAAACAGGAGTACCGTATTTACGTGAATCTAACGCACACTTTTTTTTCTGATAAAACGGGTCCAAAAATCGCTTGCGCATTAGGATCGAGTACGACCATAAATCTGCAATACCACATCTCCATCGGCATTTCAAAATGACCCGAAATCTGCGTTACCATATCTCCATCGGCATTTCAATATGGCCACCTCGCACGCGCTTTGAGCCTAGCTGCTGTAGCTTCCTCATGTACTGTAGTATGTGTGCTTAGGCATTAGTCTACCATCCGTCTGCCTGTTTTCTGCATTTGCTCTACAGTGGAACCTCGTTAAACCGTACCTGCTTAAGCCGTAGTTTCTTATTAAATGTAGTTGAGACGAATCCCCGACTCGGCTACCCTTTAATTTAATGCGTTTGGTACCCGCTTTAGCCGTAGCGGTACATCGGGTACCTGTCGGTTAATGCGTAGTATTCACTCGTCGAATACCCATCATACTCCATTGCAATCTCGCGCTCCTTCGGCCAACCGATTCTGCACGCAGCGCGCTAAGCGCGAGCTACGCGTTGCATGCGTACGCACGGATCTCCGTGGCCATTGCGATGCCTAGCCTCCGAGCCGTGCCGCGCTGCGCACAATCTCGGAGTAGTAATCTTGGAGGCCTCAGCGGAGCGATCTAGCGAGATCCCGTCGTCTGCGAGTGCTCTCGCGAGATCTCGCGTGACGCCGTTGCCGGCGAGAGCAGTCGGAGCAGCCGTGGACGTGCGCACATGTGCGCAGTTGTTTTGTTCGCCAGCCGTATCGCACGTGTGCTGAACTTTGCGACGACTTGAGGACGCGACGTGATCGTGACAGGACTGCCCGAACTTCGCGACAGTGATCTGCGGACGCGGTGTGATTGGGACAGGACCGCACAATGTTGAACAGGCAAGTGAAGCATCGCGTGATGAGCATCAAAGAAAAGCTGGATATAATCAACGACATTCAACGTGGAGCAAAGAAGTCCGTGTTGGCACGGGAGAAAGGCCTGCCACTGAGTACTGTTTGTGGCATTTGGGCAACGCGAGAGAAGGTGCTTAATGGTGCACCGTCCAACCTCAAGCGTTGCCGTTTAAGGGGCTCGAGTTACCCAGACGTCGAGGAGGCTTTGGTGCGTTGGCTAAAAAATGCAAGGGCAAAAAATTTGCCTGTGACCGGACCCCTTCTTACCGAAAAGGCGCTGTGCTTCGCCACACAGATGGGTCACGACAGTTTTGTTTGCAGCAGTGGCTGGCTCGCTAGGTTCAAGACGCGGTACAACTTAACAACAAAGGTTGTTTCCGGCGAAGGTGCAGCGGCAGACAAAAGCGGCGCGGAAGACTGGGCCAGCGGCAAGCTGCAACATATATTGCGAGACTATTCCCCAGAAGATATATTTAACATGGACGAATCGGCACTTTTTTTTAAGATTTGCCAAACCGAACACTAGCTTTTAAAGGGGAAACCTGCACAGGCGGAAAACAAGCGAAGGAGAGACTATCGGTCGCATTTGCAGCCAACATGGCAGGGACTGAAAAGCTGCCGCTCCTCGTTATCGGCAAGGCCGCAAAGCCGAGATGCTTTAAGGGTGGCCGACTTCCGTCAGGCGTGTTCTATCGTAACAACACTAAAGCCTGGATGACCTCGAAGCTGTTTGAAGAGTACGTGCGCCTAGTGGACCGTCGCTTTACCGCCCTCGGAAGAAAAATTGTTATGGTCATAGATAATGCACCGGCTCACGTGGAACTTGAGAACCTTTCTGCCGTGAAGCTGGAGTTCCTGGCAGCAAACACAACCGCACTTTCACAGCCCTTGGACCAAGGAATAATTCGGTCTGTTAAACATTTGTACCGAAAAAACATGCTGCGCAGGATGCTTCTGGCAATGGAAAGTGGGAAAACTTACAGCATCGACATGCTGGGCGCGATACATTTGCTGGCGTATTCGTGGCAGCAAGTAACAGCCGCAACTATAAAGAACTGTTTCACGCGTGCACAGTTCGTTGTGTCCGCCCAAGAAATCAATCCAAGCGAAGTGGATGCCGATGAAGAAGCGGCTGACGACAGCGACTGCGAGGCGCTGCTTGCAGAAGTTTTGGATCGACAAGGTGGCGGCGACAGAGTGCCGTTTTCGGCGTTTTGCGACGTCGATAATGACGTCGAAACTTGTGAAGATTTGTCCGACAGTGACATTGTAAACTCGCTTAGTAGCAAATTATGCAGCGCAAGCGATGGTGAGGACGACGACAACGCCGAGCTGGAAGATGTGCCGTGTCCGTCCGTTGGCGAAGCAGCACGAGCTCTAGATGTGATGCGGCTGTTCGCTGAAAAGAGAGGGTTAATGGACACATTGGCCTTCCACTTGGACGGCTTCGAGACTGCAGTTGTCGCTGCGAGGCCGCCGAAGCGGCAAACGAAAGTGACTGATTTTTTGCGCCCTGTTTCCACAAAATAAAGAAGTTTTTTGGTTTTCTTGCGAAACGCGTTTCATTACATAGGCAGGTAAGTGCATATTTATTACTTTCGGGTAAGCCGTAGTGCCGCTTAGCACGTACTTTCTTCGCGTCCCCGTCAGGTACGGTTTAACGAGATTCCACTGTATTAGCACGAAGTGCCGAGTTCATCGTGATGCCACATTTAAAAGTAAAGTGATCATGTGTGCGGAGACGGACGGAAATCAAGCTGCGTCATGGGAGTTTGGAGAATCCGAAACTTGCGTGCAGGACTGGCGTAAACAGGAGGACAGGATTTTCGCAAGCAATGCAACGCAGAACGGTTTCAGTGGACTGAAGCAGGACATATTCTGCAACGATCCTTTTCAGTGATACAATCACCCTGGCCTTCTCTTGATAGCGATCTGCGACGGGACGGGGAGTCCGCCGCGCGCTGTGCTTTCGCAGCTTATAGTTCGCGTTGAAGCGAGAGGTGTGCTAGCACGAAGGTCAATTCGCTCGCCACTGCTGCCACACTTCGTCACTCCAGCGTTTTGACAGCGAGTTTCCGCAGTCATCGAGCGAGATGTGCTCATGTTTGCTTGTGCACGCATGACACAATGCTTAGTAAGCGAATGTTCACAAGTTTATACGGCCGATAAAACTACTATCCTTACTTCGTATAGCTGTCTATAATTTGCTATTACAATCAATGCTTCGCCTTTTTGTCGAAACTGCGACATTTTTCATTCATCGCAACTTTAGTGCATTAGGAGTAAATCTTTGTTTTTCCAAATGAGAGAACATTTTATTTCTGTATGAAAGCATGAGGTGCGCGGTACTGTAAAGGATTTTTTTTTAATCTTTTGGCCACGGAAAACAGGTGCGCGTTACAATCGAGTAAATACGGTAATTTGGAGTGAGAGAGGTGTTCAGCTAAACTTACCGAGCTGGCCACACAGGTCACAAGGTCTGGGCTGATTGGGCTTGAACTCTTCACGGATGATGGTGAAGTTTGGTTCGTGGGTGGCTAATCCCAACATAATAAGGTCAGCTGGAAGAAAAAAAAGAAAACGCAGATACTGTGTGTAACCATCCTGACGAACCAAGAACAAAGTTATAGGAACCGACACATGACAGAGAAGAATTTCCAGACTAGGAAGAACTGTTTGCTCTTTTCTAGGCGTGTGCAAATAGTGATTTTTCAGACCGAATTGAATATGAATCGAATGATGCCAGAAGCGAATCAAATCAAATACTTTTCGAATAGTTTTCGAATAATGAACAGCCGTTATCACAATTAATATAAAATCATGTTCACATCTCAGTATTCCTTATGTTAGCATGTTTCTGTCATTACATCATATTATACTTTATGAAGCTTTGTTTAATAAAAGCACAAGTGGGCGTTAGAAGCAAACAAGTAGTTTCTTCACAGGCACATGGCTCTTCGGAGAGTGCGGCTGATTGCTGTACAGCCTATAAAGTATCACTACCTAGGTGGCATAGCCAACTCCTCTGCGCAAGTTCTCATGTTTTACGTCTATGCTATGGCCACGGGGGTGAAAATGTACCATACTTTAGCTCCAATTTTATGTTTATTTGGGTGCAGTTGGCGTTTTGAAATATTTAAGAATTATTAGAAAAATATTCGCATTTACAAACAGTGCTTATTCGATTAGAAGACCGAATTGAATAGAACACTATTCATTTCGTTATTCGAAAGTTTCGAATATTCGCACACCCTTATTCGCAGCTGCAACTTACCATCTGCTCCACAGAGACAGTGATGCGTGTTTGGGTCATGCTTGGGGTTAGCTGCACGAGAGAGAAAAAAAAAAAGAGAACAATAAATTTAGTTCCCACCAGCAGAAATCTATTTTGTTTCCTTCAGCAAACAGATAAGTCTAAAAGGCACTTCTTAACGAAGTGTCGCTTCCAAGGTAATTTGGGTGTTGGTACATTGGGAGACCCACCTTCACATACTCCCTACATTTCCCGATTACAGTAGAACCTTGCACATACATTTTGGAAAAAAATGCAAGAAAACACATACACACCAGGAAAACGTACGATCCGACGTCGCAACAAAATTCAGCATAGTGAACTGTAGCTGACACCTACGTGATGTGAAGTGTTGCGCAATCATTGCAGCACGATATGCACATTGTCGTTCTAGTGGCTTCGGCAAGCTTACGTTTGCGCACCCCGAATTCGGCCTGGGTCAGCAGCTTCTTCAAGTGGGGAATTTTGGCGAGAAGTTCTGACGTGACCACTCGGCACGAATCGTTGCTGCACGAGACGCCGATAGTGGGACCCGAGTGGCCCTAAGTGTGCATTGTCGTTTTTTCTTACCGAGTTGTGTTTTAAGACGGTGTCAGGAAATTGAAACAAAGTTGAGCTGTTAAATGCTGATAAGTGCTGATAAGTGCCAGAAACAGGAATTAAGGTACTGAAAATCCTATTTTTGGACCAAAGTGGTGTTAAAACACAACTGCCGAAGCCAGCAACAATGTTTTTTTAGCGTTTTGAAGAGCGAGAGGATGACGAGTCCGCAAATAATGAACTACTGTTACAACGACCACTTTTCGCAGAACTATCGAGTTCATTATACAGTAAAACCTCGGTGATACGAATCTCGCGGGGTCGCGTGAAATATTCGTATCACCCGAAATTCGTATCATCAAAACATACACAATATCAAGGAAAATGAATGTATTTTTACCAGAAAAAAATTATAATAGTGGAATCCCATTGATACCTTCCTCGCTGCTGCGTTTTCCCGGCTGTTACGTCGCGTTTTCGCGGTCCCGACCTAAATCCCATTGACTTCCATGTATAGTCGAATCTCGGTAATTCGAACTCGAAGGGGCCCAAAAATTTGTTCGAATTAAAAGAATGACTTATTTTTGAAATATTCGTGCACCATAGCACGACGTACGAACGGTGCAATTCGTGATATCGCGGCGCGCAAGCACATATCGAGCGAGGGCCACGGAACTGCCCGCGCTCGCTTCGCGATAACGGCAGAAAACGAAACTTCAGGGAGCGGGCGGCGCAGGCACGGCGAGAGAGAGAGAGATTGTGGTTGTGAAGAGGAAGAGGCGACACGGCGACGGGCGCGCGGGCGCGGGGACCGTCGCAGGTGAGGGAGGAGGGCGGCAGGGAAGCGGTTTGGCCTCCCCTCGCACTTCCTCTCAACACCCTCGTAGCCCCCTCACCTTCGACTGTCTCCGTGCGCGTCCGCCGCTCCCGCCGCTCCCGCCGGCCCGGCGCCGCTTAGCCCGCTCCCTGAAGTTTCCATTTCTGCCGTTGAAGCGAGCGTTGGCCTAACTGGGCCTCCGCCGTTGCTTCCCTCTGGGCTGCAGCCGCAGCGTTGGCTGAGACGTCGGCACGTACACGCGTGTTCCAGCGCCACGCAGAAACGGCGACCTTGGCATGACGCCGCGGTTCTTTCTTTCCACTTTTTTTTTTTTTTTCACTCCGCGCGGCGTTGAGGGTCTCGCCTAAGCTTTTGCTCTCTGGCGGTGTCGGAGCAATGCCGGTCAGAGGCACCGCCACGTGATTTGGCGCGCTGCTGAGAGCATTGTTGGTGCGCGGTGTAAGTTGCAACAAGCGACCGGCACGTTGCAGATACGACGCACCCGCGCGGGTGCCGTTACTGCCGTATCCTGAAAGCGATCTGGGACGTGCGCGTAGTGCGCGCCCGCGCGGACCTTATCGTCAAAATGATCTGCGATGTTGACAAAGTGCGCCTAGTGCCAGTTGCTTCGTATGCGCTGTGCCTTCGACGTTTAGTTCGCGTTGAAGCGAGAGACAGCGCAAAGGTCAATTCGCTCGCTGCTGCTGCTGCGTTTCCGTTGCTTCACCTTCGGGCGAAACTGCGGCGTTTTTTTTTTTTCTCTCTCTCTTTTTTTCGCGGTCCCTTGAAAAACGTATCAACGGGACGTTTTCTTGTCCAAATCGTCAACGATCGCCTTCTGAAAGGCGTATAAGTGCGCGCACGTGATCTTGGGAATGTTTTCGCACGCCACTTAACGCTTGAGCATGTCGAGTGCAGGGAGCGTTTTGATCGTCGGGGCTGCGCCTCGGTCGTCGTTGCAGCAGCGGTCCTCGTCTACTTTCTCGCTAAGCATCGGCTAGGCTGTGATGTGGTCCGGTCCGCTTGACGTGGGGACCAATGGGAGATTGCGTAGCCGGGTGACGTAGTCGGGTGCTTGGCGACTATGGATCCCGCCCAGATCCCCCTGTGCCGGTGGCCCCGCTGGCTCGGCCGCCGCCGCTGTTGCTCACGCGTTCGTATGATCTGTAGCGGCGCGGCAACACGTTCAGAACAGCCAATTTTTTTCCTATTGTGAGCAATGTATTTCGGCCGGGGAATGTTACCAATTCGTATCACACCGAAATTCGTACCAGCCGGGTTCGTATCACCGAGGTTTTACTGTAGATGGATTCGACTGCACTGAAATATTTTCGTTAATCTGAAAAAAAGTTGCGGACGATGTTCATGGAATCGATAACTGCCGCGAAAGCGTGCGTGGTGGTGCTTGACTCAAAAAATTTGGACTTGCTGGATATTCCGGACTTCAAAAATGCACTGTCAGGGATCCCATTGAGTTCATGCATTTTCGCACCCAATTTTTCGGATGAATTGAGACCCCAAAGTTCGATTTTGCGGACTAAATCACTCTTTCCGAGCCGCACTACCCAATCTTGGAGGCCGCCATGTTGGATTTTGCACTGGCTTGGATTTTTCACGTTCAGTGGCTCGCTGTATAGCCTCCAAGATTGGAACGCGTGCTATCAATAGAGAGCTCGCGCAATCCTCCAGTCTCGGAGGCCATGCCCGCTCTTCCTTGGTTGACAAAACGCTCCAGAGTACTGCTCTTTTTCTTTTTTCTTAGTATATGCGCTCAGCACTATCGTTGTAACCATTTATTGTGGGATGTTTTTTTATTGCGACAGCAATTATATGGACACTTCAAGCGGATTTTCGCCGTCGGCGTCGCCGCCCTGAGGTTCCAATACAAAGTCCAAGGGCGATAAAATCATCGCCGCGCGCGCGCCGTATGTGCGAGTGACAGCGCGCGGGGGACGCGCGCTCTCATGGAGAGCGAACGCACGGCGGAGCGTAAACGCGACTTCCTCCCTCGTGCGAAAGGCCGTGAGGGTATGGGAGGGAAGGGGGAGGGGGCGACTTCTACTCTTCTAACAACTGCGTACTTAGCGCCGGAGCGGTTTCTCGCGCTCTACTCGCGCACACCGTATCTTGAAAGCGATCTCCAGACGGCTCTGACATTTTGTATGCGCTGTGCTCTCGCCGCTCAGTTTCCGTTGAAGCGATAGACCGCACGAACCTTCGCTCACTGCGGCGGCCGCGCTCGCTCGTGCGCGCTGACACCACGCTTGTTATTTCAGTGAGTTTTTTTTTTTTTTTAATCTCTCAAGTTTCGGTTGCTATTTTGAACGTGGCGTGTACACTGAGCAGGTGTCTCGGAGACCCATGTCTCAGTGATCGGCGCTACCTCCTGTCCCTTCGCGAGAGCGAAGCGGTGCGAAGCTCGTTTCTTGGATCTCCATGGCGAACTCCGTTGGCGGAGATCGCCAACGCGGTGACGTTCGTGTCGACTGTACACGGAGACGACGTCATTGCTGCGCAAATCCAAGCAAGTCGATCCCCTCCAAGCGTAGTATGAGGCAGGGCATTATTATAGATTTTTTTTTAAGCCGCACTAATAACTTTTTTTTCGACCGAACAAGTTTTCCGGACTATTTTTCCGTCCCCACGAGCTCGGAAAATCGGTTGGCGACTGTACGGAGCGCCCTAACCTAACCGCCGCACGTTGCTACTAGCCGGAAACTTTGAATTATCCGAATAGAGCCGCGCGGGCCATTCAAATTATCCGGTAGAATTTGCATTGAGAATGACGGGACCGCTCAAATTCTTCGAATTAACCGAGTTCGAATTATCAAGGTTTTACTGTATATGGACTTCGTAGTAACGAGATTTCAATGTACTCGTGTATAGAACCGTCCCCGCATCTCTCGAAGCAGCTCGTACAAAAAAGAAAGTAATGCGGACCAGTTGTGTCAACCATCGAAAGGTCAGTTATACAGATACAGCTGGCGGAATAAATTCCCAACAGTAGTTGCAGCACATGTTTAGTTGGTCAGTCACTTTGTCTGGGCAGTGTAGCCATGGCGAGTACGCTTGGCAGGTCTGTATGCACTTTGACAGATGAGAGGAACAAGCTCTAATGCAGCCCACACCCAGGAAAAAAAAAAGAGGCAAATCATGGAGTCAGAGCAAATGAAACAATGTTCAAGGACACGTGTACGGTGTAACACACCCTTGCTCTGACCCCACTGCTTTTTTTATTGCATGCTACATGTGCAGTCTACAAGATTGGTGGGTTCATGAAACAAATGCACACAAAAAGAAAATAAATGCACCACTAGCAAAGGCAAACTAATAATATCATGTTTTGCATGTTCTGCCAACCGATGGATGGCATTGCAGAGCGCATACGTCATATGCTGCTGCGGAAAAGCAGCTTGCATCTTCAGATTGCAGGGGAGCTCCTTAGCATTACCCAGGAGTTTCCACGAGGTTTTCCAAAGGTTATGGAGTTCTCTCAATTTTTCAAGGAGCAACAGAGAATTAAGATCACATGGGAGTCTCTCAACATATCGTGGAGTCAGGGGCTCAGTGTTGTTCGGAGTAGTTGATGTAAACAAATTAAGGGTTCAATGGTGTCCGACAATTTTTGTGAAGGCTTGAACGTCGTCGTGTCTGGTCATTTGCACTAATTACACCATCGGACTTTTCCTTTTAACTTTTCTAAAGGGTTGCACCTAGCGATGCAGGTTACACGAGCAGGGACAGGTTACGTACACGTGTGTACAGCAGACTCATGTGTGCGTACACGCATGCACGCACACAACACGTGCACACAAGCCAAACAAGCCCACCTCTCTGTCTTCGAATGAAGTCCATGATCTTATGCTCGCCCTCGCCAGGCACGTTGGCGTCAGAGAGGATGACCTCAATGTTCTGCCAGCCAGGGTCATTGTTCAGCCGGTCGTGGATGTAGTAGTGGAGGCACTTTGCCAGGCGGTCCATGAATGGCGTTCCCTGCATTAAAAGAAACGGGTACATTGAAGGTACGGAGGGTGAATTGGACAGCGAAGAGCTGCTGCCGTTAATCACGACCATCTAGATTGAATGCTCAAGCTCGCACTGTGCCGAGAACATATATTTTTGATCTAGAGCACATTTAAGGTGCATTCACACCAGCAACTCGTGGAGGTTGCAAAACAGTATTCGCGAATATAATATCATTCCTGAAAATATGCCCAAAAAGTGACTGTTTTGGATCGATTGCTCGCTGCTCGGTTTTTCAGATCTGCGCCTAAAGTCGCGAAGGTACTGGATGTAAGAATACGCAATCAGGCAAAAGGGGGAGAGGGAAATGATGACAAAAATGAAAAAAAAAATTTCGCTCTTTTTTCTTGGGGGGGGGGGGGGGGCACAGGAACGTCAGAGGCAGCTCTGAATGGCTGCCAGTACAGTTACTGGACGTCTTGGGGGCGTGCACCGTGACTGGAGAGTCTGCATGCATGCATTTATAATTAAATAATACAGTGAACATCCCATTTTTCGGGCTCTCTAGGGCCCGCGAAATTGTCCGAAAAAACGAATGCATGCCTTTTACTGTCCCCGAGGGCTTAAATCACCACAGACACGTCCGAAATACTCTGAAGGCCTGCCAGCACACTTATTAGGTGTATTGGTGCTCATACTGCGACAGCAGACAGCGGGTGCACATGTATAATTAAGAAATACAAGCTGTGCCTCATGGCAGTGGTCCCCTTCCGCTCTTGATATGCTTCACCGCATAATACCACTCTATTGCGGTGAAGCTTACTTTTGGGAACCAGCATTATGCAATGCTTGAACCCTTGCTGTGCTTTGTGCACTCTGAAGCCATTGGTGAGGATGAAAAGGCAGAGTTGGTGCCATTGCTGACAGCAGCAAGTTCTTTCAATAAAAAACATGGCACCGAACAGCAGGAAGCTTGGTAGTGAACGTCGAAACAGCTAGGCACAGTGTTGCTGCCGTGGTCGTTATGGCTGCCAGTGGATGAGCGTGCGAGACCTCTGCCTCGAGGCAATGAGATAATCAAAATGGTAGTGGTGGCTTCGATTAATGCCGTTTCAGACCTGCGGTCACCGCAAAATGTCCGGTAAATCGGACGGCGAATGGTTTTAGAGTAAAAAATTTCAAACTTTCTTATAGATTGGCTCTATGGAGTATGTAGCGGTGCCGCGAAGGCATTCGAAATTATAGGGCATGTCTGAAAAATCGGGGGTTCAAAAAATTGGTCGTTGACTGCACATTAAACAGCCGAAACAAGATTGTTGGGAAAAAGATGGCACACCTAAATAATAGGTGAAAAGCCAATTAGAAGCAAGCATGTGCGCAGAAGGAGATGCAAAAATGCATGTGTGTGTGGCTGGACGGTGAAAATTATTGCCCAACTAATATGGGAGAATTTTATTTAAGAGTGAGGTGCTTCGGGGCAGCAACTTGAAGACCATGCTCACTAGTGTGAGCATCGGGCATGGCAAGTCGCACCTTGGTCACCAGTTTTGTTTGCTCACATGACCTCTGGCAACTGCCAATGTACACACACGCTGACTGATTTTTCTGACACAGAGGGCCCCGTGAAAATGTCCAAATAATTAGGCAGTCCTACAATAACAAATTCAATTATTCGAATGATCACTATTTCATTAATTTGTACTAGAGTATATGCGCATCCCTGAAAACAAAAAAAGTGCGACAAAGCTGAGAAGTTTGTCGCAGTAACTAGAAATTTAGGCTACCACTGCATCCGAAGACATTTGAATACAGCCGAACCCACTTATAACAATATGCAAGTGCCACAAAAATTCCACTGCTATAGCCGATAACTGTTATAACCGATAACTGTTATAACCGGGTTGTATGAAAAAAAAAAAGGGGGGGGGGGGCGGAATGGCCGAGCTGTTGTAAGATAACTACAATGGCGAGGAGGCCAGTGCCACTCCCCACCACCTTCCTCCATCCGGCTGCTGATTGTGTTGACTCGGTTAACTAATGGCGAATTCCATTGGGAGAACAGGAGCACTCAAAAGCACGCTGAAAGTGCTCGTTCCAGAAGCGACGTGTTTCAGTGGTCGAACAGGAGCGGGAGAGCCGTCATCCAGTGGTAGAACAAGAGCAGTTTCGCTGCGCCGAGAGCAGCCGGGAGCAGTCCGGACTGCTCTCGCTTGAAAAGTGGAGTACGGAGGAAGTCACGTGACTTAAACCGTCATTTCCTCCTATTTTCTTTTTATTTTGCTTCAGCCGGCGCGCGCGGCGGTAATGGCGGCAGCCAAGCCAGGCCAAGTGTAGTTGGTGTTTTGGTACCGCTGTTTTTGACGTCGGTGATACGATCGAGCTTTGCAGCGATTTAGCGACAGATCCTGGCATTTCTAGTCCGCCTTGCTTCTAGTTGAATGAAAACGCGGGGGACAGCGGCAACAAAGCGTCGTCGCCTTGTTGAAGTGCTTGAGACGCTCGACGGTGACAGCAGCAAAAGCTGCTGGAGCTCAACTTCAGATTCAAGTTGCAGTTTCAGATTATCTTCGCAGGCGGACACTTTGTGGGATGCGTCGGCGCTGCACAAAAGTATGTAGTACGTGGCCGCAAACGGTGGCATGGTTACGCCCGACAGATTACAAGACGATCACGCGTGTTTTGCCGCTCTCCTGCAGAGAATAGTGGGACGTCGGTGCTTTAGTCACATGGTACATTTCTCCTCACACGTCCCCCTCCCACCTGCTCTCCGAATGCTCGCCGTATTCCAGTGGCGGGTCGAGTGTGCCTGCTCTCACTGCGCTGTCGCCCGACTCCGCACTGCGCGGCTCCCTGCTCCTGTTCTCCCAATGGAATTCGCCATAACTCTGCTTCCTGCGCGTTCTGATCGCGTGTAACAAGTCGCGGCTGTCGGCGTTCAAGAATGGCACTGCTATAGTAAAACCTTGTTAATTCAGATTTCACGGGACCGAAGAAATGTCCTAATTAACCGAATGCTGAATTATCGACAGTATCAAGAAAACAATAAACAAATGCTTTCTACGTCAACACGCATTTATTTACTGAATGGATCGGCAGAATCTTGTTTCTATTTCGCACAAAAGCAGTGCGGAAGCTGCAATTCTCGTCATCTCGTGACTGATTACCGCTTGCAACGAGGAAGGCCTCGCGACTTCTGTCACAGCGCGGCCGCGGTGCACGTCTTCATCCGTGACACTTTTCACTACCGCGTGCACATTACGAAAATTTTTTCGCCCGTGTCGCCAGGTTGCCACCCATCACGATTTAGGCAGTGCTCTTCATCCTCGACAGCTTTGGACCGAGTAAAAACGAAACTGCAGCAACCCGCTGTCGACGCGATCATGGTGAGCAGCCTTGCAGTTCTGAAGGCGCGGTCGATGCATGCACTGAGTGAAAACGAAATTACTGTTTGCCACAACCGCTGCGGACAAACTCACGGCCGCTATCAACGCGATCAGGGATGGTGACTACACAGTCATAAAGGCACACGGCCAACGCGATGCTCTGCATGGCGGTAAACGCAAGAATAAAGGCTTTAAAGGCAGAAACAAGCACAAAGTGTCCCAGCGTTGCTGTCATTCCAGTACGACTTTCACTGATGACTATGGCGATGCGAACTCCGTCGCTTCATTTCAGTGGACCCTAACACCGTTTTGACTCTATTGCGTCTCACAGTTGCAGCGCTCCATCAGCCCAGCGCTATCAGCTATGAGCGCAATTGGCGCAGTCCATTCAAGTTTCGGAGGGTGGCGCGGCGTAGAGCTATGGGCGCAGCCCATTCGTGTTCGGAGGGATGGAAGGGCAGTGGGACGTAGGGCATGAGGCTGGCGATGCAGAGAAGGATGGAAAACAGTGCGCGGCGGCGTGCAACGGCTCAAATTTTTTCTTTTCAAGGAGTTCGCATTCCACTCCCTTTCGGCACGGACACCGAGTAGCCAGACTTCATCGTTATAACCAATAATGCGGCATGGGGGCATTGTAGTAAGCGGGTTATTTCGCCATAGAAAACATGCAAAAGTTAACGGTGCAGCAGCTTCTCATTGTTATAACCGATATATTGTTAAAACCGGTATCGTCATAAGTGGGTTTGACTGTACCACAGAAATCGTAGCAGCAAGCAAAATTGCTGAGAAATGCACAAACATCAGCAGCTCTACAGTGCGCTGCTGTTAGCTCAGGTTTACAGAAGGACAAATCTGCACACTGTTCTGCAATGCCACCCATCAAAGGTGACTCGTTACCGGCGTGATGCAGTTGCTGTCAAAGTGCTCGCTCTTGTCCTTCTCTGGCGGCAGGGGCACTCCACGGCCCCGCAGCTCAGCACGGATGCGGCTCATCTCGTCGACCTTCTCCGCAGCCTCCTTGGAAGCCCGGAAACGTCGAGAGCGCTGCTGGTTCATCTTTGCCCGCGGAGCCTGCGCGTTAGGAAAGAGGACAAACGAGCAATGCAACGAGAGATCAAACTCAAATTATTAGGGTTTGGTGTGAAAAATGTAAGGAAAAGTGTGTCACTGACGTGACAGGCGCACGAAGCTACAAAGGAAACTCAGAGAAGTTTCACAGAAAGAAAGCTCCAAGTTGAATAACACTTCATCCTGGGACTTCGATCAAACTCGGGACCACTTCCTTCTAGGACAAGTTGCTCTACTGGTGTCTCAAAACATATATACGATCAGATAGAGAGGAGAAGGGACACAACGCTTGGCAACTCTTCTGGAATGAATAGGAGAAAACTTTATTTCAGTCAAGGCTTAATACCCAGAGCCTCTTAATATGAAAGCACAGCCATGTAACTTTGCTAGTCAGACCAAGCATGTTAGCAAAGGAGAAAACAGATCGGGTGACCTATGTCATAGACAGCTGATCTTATTGACCCTTTTCGCGGCGATCCCGTGGGTGCAGCCATGTTTGATCACGTGGTGACGCATCCATTGCTTGCCTTAACTGCCTCCGTGTTTACAATGCATGTGTATGACGCTGGTGCGGCTTAGCAAACCCCTGTTTCGGGAGATATCGTCGACGGTGACTGCGTGGACGACACGAAGCTTTGGCCACAGTTTCAGAGAACATGCAAATGTGCTTTCGGAGCTGATTAAGCCATGTCCAGATGGCGCGAGCGGCGTATACGGTGCTTGCTCTAAAAGCAGGGCTAAATATGTATTCGAAGCTATCCAAACTTTCCGCTTATGGTGTTTCAGTCGTCGTTCTTTATTTGGCAAATATTTTGAAGTAGCGGCTTGTCATGTTTCTGACTCGGCAACCGGCACTCGGTGCCGGTCGCTACCCGATTATTTTCTGCTCGTGGGTGTGCTCAGTTCCGTTAGATTTGTTCTTGCTGCGCACAAGGCTGGAAACATAGCTCTCCGGCACATTCTAATACCTTGTAGTAAATGCATATTATCGCTAGTAACTAGCTTATTCTTGTAGACCAACACGAATCATTCAGCTTTGACCATTCGCGCACTATCGGTGTAGTACCATCATTTATTGTGCGTATATAGTGCGCATATATTCAAGTGTGCGCCCATTCAATTATTCTTGATACGTTGGCGAAAGAGTGGGCGTAAGTATTCATGCTGTTTGGGGTAGACGTGTGTAGATACTGTGTGTGAAACCTACTATGACAGGAAGCGGGGCTACTCCCGTTATCACTGTGTAACGAGCGGTACTCACTCTTGCCGACGTACCGGGGCTGAAGCCCTTTCTTTGAAGGTTAGCAATAAAATGCTGGCACATGAGCAAATTTGTGTATTCTCGAGGAAAGCCATACATCTCGAAGTGCCGGAAACATGTACGGACATTTGCAGCAGTCGTCTGCGAACTTGGCCCCACATATTCATTACACTCCTTAATATGCGCCAGTCACTATTTTTGCAGCGAACTACTACACACGTCTTCAATCTACATGATTCAAACCAGCCTGAATGGAGCGCAGTGCATTAGCGAAAACTCAGTTGCATTTCCGACAACTGATCGCACAGAAGCACGGTGGAAGCGGTAATGATTTCGTATTCGTGCGCGGTCGCTGAGGAGACGTATGACGGGCCGCCGTAAGCACCATCTTGTTTCTCTAGAACAAACTGCTTCGCGAAAAGGGTCAATAGACCCCTGGCAGGCAGAGACCTCAGCAAGCCACCAAGTTATGGAGCAGTCCGAGTTCCAGCTTTAGTGTCTCCGTTGCCCATTTGCTGTCCTGGAGGCGCAGCCAAAGTACACTAAATAATTACACACTGTTTACACTCGGAACTAGCGCAAATTCTCACTTCCCTTCACCGCAACGCACTGTGTGTGCTTCATCGCATTACGCTGCTCTATTGTGGTGAAGCTATGATGGAATGCATATAAAACCTGTGCCCTCTAGCCAACATTTATTTGATGGGGTTTCTCAGTGGGCATTGCACTCTGCTGCTCAGCAGGTACGGTTCCCAGCTGCAGCAGCCGTATTCTGATGTGTGCAGACTGCAAGAACACTTGTGTATTTGCTGCTCATTAAAGGTGCCCAGAACGAGCCCTCGGGCTTGGTAAAAAAACGTAGTCCGCGGATGGCATACGCTGCTGTAAATATCTCAGCCAAATTTAGCAGTCGTACGCGGTGTGTGGAGCTCGCAAGCAGAGTGTGAAGTCGTCTTTCTCTCATTTCAACACAAGCCTGCTCCTCGCTCTCTTCTACACGCTTTACTTCGTCATATAGCGGATTCCCATATGCGGTTGCTATTGGCCAATAGCTGACGTCAACCAAACAGGTGTTTGGATCAGTGCGCTTCTTCCTACTGTAACTATGTACAGTAAAAGCTCGTTAACTCGGATCTCACTGGACCGGAGAAAATGTCCGAGTTAACCGAATTCCGAATTATCGAATGGACCATGAAAACAAAAGGAAAATGTACACGGCACAGACAAACCTTTATTTCTTGAAAAAGTGCGTTATTTTCGTCTGCCTCGCCGTCGGAATTTCTGACAGAACGATCTTATTTAATCCCATCAGGTGGTGGTGCGCACGTTCACTGTCGCGAGAACAAACGCAGAACTCCTCGAGGACAGCGAGGGCTTCGGCGGCCTCCTGCACGGTGCGGCGACGTCGCGTTGGCGGCTCATCTTGACCGTCATCATCGGAACAGTGATTTTGGTCCTCTTCAAGCACTTCCGATAATATATCATCGCGTGTCAGCAGACCAGCAACGGCAACATGATAGTCTATAGCGACATAGTCTAAAATCTGGACGCCACTAGGAAGGACAGAGTCAAAACGCGTGTCATTCACCTCGTCGTCCACATTTCCATTCCACACTGGATGCGCCGGTGGCCCAAGCGCTTCCGCCGGGTGGTGACTAGCGCCACCTAGCCACTTCCCCCTCATTCACTATCATCATGATCATATTCTGCTGCAGTTCGTTCAGTTTCGGTTTCTCCAAAACTCCGGTTCCGCTGTCGGTTACAGCAAGTGGTGCTTGAGCCTCCAAGCCGCCAAGATCGCGCGACTCTGGAGTCGCGCGGAGTTGTCCGAGATAACCGGTGCGCGGCTAAATCCCTCCAAATTAATGAGCATTTGACCCCATTGAAATATACACAGTTTTGCCGGGACCGCGCCGCGAGTCCGAGTTAACCGAATTTCCGAGTTAACGAGGTCCGGATAAACGAGCTTTTACTGTATATTTATTGACGAAGTTCAATAAACAGGCTGAAGCAAGCAAAAATGTGCTTTCAAATTTCGATAATAATTACGTACTTCTGGAAGAAGCCAACTATCGACTGCTCACACTGGGCCGCGGCAGCCCGCGTAGGAAATAAATTTTGGCCACCCTGGTTCAGTGTCAAAACCGTTAGGTCCCAGCAATTTCGACTATTTTTTAATGCTCAACTAGCCTCAATTCACGCGAAACTTAAGGTCAGACCATACTCACGCTTGCTAGCACACGCTCACTCATGGCTGCTCCCAGCACACGCCTGCAGCTTAACTGATAGCATTTAAAAAATGCGCTAGTTCGGTGTGGCTACTATCTGTCGGTCAAGCTGGTGAAGGACAAATCCGGTCCGCACCACGTAGCATGGGCAGACTGCTGCAAATCAGGGCGAACATGCACTCAAGCCTTGTCGTGTACAAAGCAAACGCAGCGCATACGCACTATGGTTGCATGTAGCTGCGGTCTGCTACAAAGCGCAGACACCACGGCCGCCACGGGGTGCCGCGACAAGTCCACTGGCTAAGTGCACTCCGGATCACTGAGGACAACCACATTTGGCTTAAGTTTGGCACGTCGCAGGCACCAAAATCGGAAGTGGCGTTGTCATTAACATCCAAAAACAAATTTGAACCGCGTGCCACAGTGACATTTAGAAGGCGGGTTGTGGGCACCCCACGCTCCGCCGTAGCCTTCGCAGTGCAAGGGATTGAAGAAGGAGTAGAAGCACCGTGAAGGCCGTGGTTGATTACCAATTACTCCGCTTCTGCTGAACGCATTGAAGTACGTTTTGTGGCAAAGTATTTCTGAAAAAGCCTACTTTCATTTCAAATGACTTCCTCAACTTTGATAAAAAGTGGTACAAGGCCCCTTTAAAACAGGTAATACTCAAGAAAGCTTTTTCTTTTATTTTTTAGATATGCACCATAAACATAATAAGAATTAAGTCACTAATAGAATTTTTGTGCCCTCTTCAAATACATTGTTTTTGCAGTTTTCTTTTGGCAGGAAAGACGAAAAATAAGTGAAGAGCATAGCTCACTTAACCTGATTCAACTGATCATGATGGTGGGCGCCGCTGCAACAGCGCGCAGCAAGCACTCAAAAACGGCTTATTGTGCACATAAATTTACAATTTTTTAAGCCCCCTCGAGTCCCGTAAACGAATTTTTCATTAACTTCTAGCTCGAATTCTGACAAATTTTTGACCAACACAGAACTTTTTAACATGCATGTCCACTTTAAAGATAGCTTTAACAAAACTTTAGAACATGTAAAAAGCTCAGGTTGAGATAGTGTAGAAATAAAGCAGCCTCTGTGGAAAATTTTACATTTGAAATATGAGTGGATCCATCATGAAAAGCTTGAAAAAGAGACATTTTTGACAATGAAACCGAAAAAGAAAAGAAAAGGAAGCTCTGCCATTAACGCTTGCCGGAAGTGATGAACGTTGACAACCAGCTCGGCTTCTCGGCATGACCTCAGAGATTAGCAGCACCAGTAAGTCTCAGAGGCAGCATATCGAGACTTACGTCACATCTGCTAACCAGCAGGTGCACGCATCGTCTGCTTAGGCGATATTTAGAGGCGGCCAATATGAAAATGAGACAGTCACGAGCCCTGCACATTTGCCAAGATTGCTTCCATAGTATATAATACTGCTAATTTAGAGCCAACTTAGACAAAGTGAAATTTCGTAGCTGTTGTGCCTTTAATAGTCACCAGGTAATCACATGATCAAATAAGACGAAAACCAGGGAATTTGCATATTGAAGAAACAAGGAGTACACAGAAGCAATGCTGACCAAGTATTCGTCAAACCCGACCCCTCCAACACGGCATCCCTCATATCTTGCTGTGCACCTTCTTGACACAAGAGATCAAACACCCAATCATTTCACACTTGCACAAACTACTCGAGCTGAAACTGAGAAGTACCAATCGTGTTTAATTACAACATAATGAACAGCATAGACAACAGAACAAGGATGCGCTTCTTCAGCTTCTATGAAAGTGTTCCCTCTTTTCCATTGGTGCTTGTTTGTCTTGATGCCTGGCATTGTATGCCATGCTATCCCCAAACAAATCAGTCCAATTTGGCACTCGGGCAAATGTACATTAATCAAAGTTAAAGTTCTCCAAGACTACAATCTGGGACGGACATGGCCAAACAGGGACTTACCACTCCGTCAATGGCCATGTAAAGCAGTCGCCGGGGCCGAACCACACTGAAGATGCGGTCGATGTATTCAAAGATGAGCACCATCATCTCATCTTCATTTTTTGGAGCTGGCCTGTAGTGAAAAAGAAAAAAAATGGTGAACATCAGAAAGCAGTAAAAATGTAATTATCCGGCAACTAAAATTCTCTTCAGAGTGTCTGCTACGTTGACATCTCCAAATTCCCTGGTATTCAATGACACTGAAGTCTTAGGTGCAAGACAGTTAAAGGTGGTTTATAGCTTACAAAGGCACCATGCCAGCACATAACTTTCAACTGCTACAAGTAACCTACCAGTAGGGTGGAACGCACTGTCACATTTGGTGGAATCCCGTGTTTCGTGATGCTCCAACCACCTGGTAAGGAGGCTTACTGCACTTCCTTCTAGCACACAACTAGCTCTGCCATAACCACTGATGAGTGTAGCAATTTCCCCGATTCAAGGCAACGAGGGTGAAAATTCCCTATTTTCCTCGTCTTCACTGGTGGTAGACATCTTGTTCTTGCATACCTGTGATACATATATGGCGCAGCTGCCGCGCCCTCTGTGTGACGTCCCACCACGGGCCTCAATTCTATGGCAACTCGCATCCTCGCGGTCGCCGCGCAGCCACCTCTCCTGCCATTGGGCATTCGCTGCGCCCTCTGTATGACGTCACACCCCGCACTCCGCAGCTGTGATAACCAGGAGTATTCGCGACTCGAGCCATTCATGCGACACCTAGCGGCGAGCGCCGGAAACCTCGTACGGAGGTCGGAGCGTCGGAACAGACGCTCCGTCACTAGCCTTCACACTGCGAGCGGGTGCGCGCCACCATCAACGAAACTCCGCACAGCCATGGAATTATCCTGCGTTTTGCAGTTTTGCGGCGCCAAAGAGCCACATGGATTGCGAATCTTATCATAAGCTGCGACAACGGCAATTGTTACGTTCTCAACATCTTGCTCGAGAAAATTTTCATTTCTTTTTTTCAGGCGAGGGTCGGTTTGTTGTTTGTGTGAAGAGAACATGATACTGTTGCTTGTACTATGTTTGCAGTAAAGCGCTACAGCGAACTTCAGGAAGTTTGCGTTGAGGTTGTTACTGCCATCGTGATAACGTTCAGCGTATGCGTGCTGCAACAAGCAGTTTCATGTGATAGCCAGCGTGGTAATGCAGTTTATGATGCAAATGTCGCCACGGTACTCAAGCTTTCCTTCAATAAAGCTGTTGTATCGGATACATGCGGCGCACAACGTGGAACTACCGAGTATGGTACATCAGCGAAAATCAATTGTTACATCGGAGCTTCAGGTACTCCCGGGTAACGTCGGTAAATCGTTCTATGTAAGCACAACATGTACGCGCCAGCATGCAAAATAACTATGGGGTGGCATAGCGGTACACCTTCCTTGCGACCTGGACACGCTACCCGTGTAACTAGTGGAAATTAGTAGGTGCTCATTTGAAAATGCGTAATTATCAAAGCAATTGTATCTCTTATCAGTGTCTGAAGGAAATTGGCAGTTTAGAGGCGAACACAGTTCCGGCCACTTAAAGTGCAGGATACATAAATTATAGAATAACATGAAAATTAATTAGATTCATAATGCAGTAGCTTAGTTAACATTATTTACACAGAAACATTTGTTTTATTTCATTAGTTTACACAGCAGCCGTAAGCGACATGTTCGTAGACAGCGGGGAGTAATCAATCATGGTCAGGCCACGCAGCACAAGCCATACATGTACATGGTGTGCAAATGTGTTTTATTGCGATAGCAATTATATGGACACTCAAAAGCAGATTTCTGCCGTCGGCGTCGCCGTCGCCGTCGCCGTGAGGTTCCGTATGACGTCATTTGGAGATGAAATCGTCGCCGCGCGCCGCCGAACGCTGTATGTGCGAGTGAAAGGGCGTGAGGGACGCGCGCTTTCACAGGGAGTGAACGCACGGCGGAGAACAAACGCGCGTTCTGCGCCGTGCTCGCTTAAGGGCTGCAGAAGTAGGCGTCTCTTTTCTCCTTTACAATGACCATATATGTAGAGCAAACGCGCCTTCTTCAGACGCGCGAGAGTCCGTGGGGGAGGGGGAGGGAAGGGAGCCGACGTTTAGCTGCGGCACCAAGTGGCTATTTATATCAGAGGCTCCAGCAACAGTCACCAACGCCGCACGCATTTTGAGCTAACGCGGGCAAAACGCCGATGGCGTCGACAACAGTTCTGCGTGTTGTTGCTACCAAAGCCGCTCACCTTACTTCGTATGACATTGCTCTGTTGCTATCGCATTCATTGCTTCGCCCTTAGGGCGAAACTGTGACATTTTTTATTGTAGTAAGCAGATCTTTCGGTTTCTTATTTATCGTATTGTTCTTTACGAAAGAAACAATGCGCCAACTACTGGAATAGCTACATCTAAGCGAAGCAACAGTCACGTTGCGCAAATCTTGAATGTAAAATAGATAACAGGAACGCAAACGTAGCAAGAATGGTTCGCCACAGATTAGTAGTGCATGCTCGCGATAAAGTGCAAAGCTTGGTTTTAGGTTCGCTTGCTCTCTGGACTGAACAGAGCGTGCAGAGTTTGCGCCTTCGCCGAACGAAAATGTGTTAAGGCAACAACAATGAGAAAGTGCGCGCTGGCTGCGCATTTATCCGCATGTACAGCGGCAACAGCTGATCGAGCAAGTCGGTGCGCTGCTGTGGGCCATGTTAAACGTACCAAACTGAGCAGGTTGCAATATTTCGGCAATCCTGGCGAGGCCAGCGTGACGTATCCAACTTCACCAGCCGCTGTCTCGCACGCTCGAAACACCGGACTATCTCCCGCGCCTTAACAGTGACCCAAAGCAGCAGAAAACTGCTTGTACTTTTCCGACCATCCAACAGTGCACGAGTACTTCGGTTCTACGACCAATGGGTTCAAGAATACATTGGTGATTTTCATCAGAATCTCGCGCAGGTCCGCTGTCACGTCAGATGTTTGTACACACCGTGCGACCAAAATGATTTGGTCGGCGTAAGATACTCGCTTTCCTTCCACAAAACAGCGCAAACCGGCATCACGCTGCACGAAAATCATCAAACTACAGTGTACTGTACATCAAACACAGCGGTTTCGGCGACGCGGGGACCTCCGTATAACCGCCATGTTGCACAGTGTAGCCAGACGAGGCCAGTTTTCGCAGCGCCCCCTGCAGTTCATTTGAGTTGTGAATAGAAGGAGAAAGCTCACGTTGAGGCCGCAGCATGGATAGTGAGAAGTCAGCCAGCCTGAAGGAGGCCAAGGATCACCACAGAAATGAAGTGAAAAGGAGACAGCGCGCTGAAGAGACTCAAGAGGAGCGTGCCGAACGGCTGGCCAAACGTGAAAGCGATGCCGCTAGACGGACTCGCTTAGCCTCTAACTTCTTCTTCGTCTTCTTTCTGGGGTTTTGCATGCCAAAACCAGTTCTGATTATAAGGCACGCCGTAGTGGAGGGCTCCGGATTAATTTTGACCACCTGGGGTTCTGCACTACAACGCAAGCACATGGGCGTTTTTGCATTTTGCCTCCATCGAAATGCGGCCGCCGGGGCCGGGATTCGATCCCGCGACCTCGTGCTCAGCAGCGCAACGCCTGAGCTGGCTGAGCCACCACGGCGGGCTACATGTGTTGCTCTAGCTGCATAAAACTCGGGTTTATCGTGAGCAGAAACGGTGAATTTCGGTAAATAAGAAAGGCTACTATCATCATCTTCAGCGCCGACCTCCGATGATGAATGCTGCTCGAATTCTGCGTCTCTGAAGGCAGCCCGCCTACAACTGCAACTACAAGCGAAGCCTAAACGCAGCCGGGGGTCTGTAGCTATCGCTACTCAACTAGGTTTCATCATCATCATCATCAGCCTATTTTATGTCCACTGCAGGACGAAGGCCTCTCCCTGCGATCTCCAATTACCCCTGCCTTGCGCTAGCGCATTCCAACTTGCACCTGCAAATTTCCTGCAACTAGGTTTAACCAAAGCTAAACCGCAGCCAATTTTTTTCTGATTGCTGTTACCCACATAGCCATGCGGCCATTTTTATAATGGCCATACTTAAAGCTGAAAGTCAAACTATTTTCTTGATTGGGCTGCAATGCACCATCATTCTCAATGCAAAAAAAAAATAAATGAGTTTACAGAACAATTCAGACAGAAAAGACCAGGAGGAACCAGTGTCTCTCCTGTTGCTACATGGCTATACAAAGCAGCACAAAATAGAGGAAGCTTATTTACACGTGTGCCAGTGCTCGCTTCACAAATCACCACTGTTTACATATGTGAAATGCACAGTCCATGAGTAGGAACATAAGCATACCTGCCAACTTGTGGACATTTAAGTTCGCAAATATCCCGCGAACACAATACTGGAAAGTGGGAAAGGGGATATAGCACGTATTTTCTTTTTTAAATTTTGCCCTGATGCACACCTTCTGCAGATTACATGTGCACATGTGCATTAATGATTTACATTTAAGTGCCGCACACAAGCAGCAATGTACTTGGAACAGTACAAACTTACATGCAAATCACAGTCTTTAGATTGCGCTGACTTTTTCAGCGATTTTTCACCTGGCGATTTCACCTACTACTGGAACTTGTCTGAATAAGACAAGTTCCGAATAAGACATTCACACACAATCCCAGGGCTTTCAAGGATATGGTCAAAGACTAACATGCAAAATTTTTACGCAAACAGTTTTTAGACATACTTTTCATAAAGCTTGACGAAACATTAAAAAAATCGCAGATCAAGCTCGAATTCGTAGACCTTAAGGAATATTCAGGAGAGTTGGAAGGTATAGTAAGGAGAACCAAGGGGCTTAATTTTTGTTAGTTGAAACCACACGAACACAACAAATAACAAAGCCAGGGAAAGGAGAAAGTGCAGGTTCTCACTCCGGTTTGAACTGGACAATAAAAAAAGTTTTTAAAATGAAATGCGCAATGAGACAACAAGTTTCACTTGCTTGTTTTCCGGGTGACAACAGGGATGTATAATTCCATTCATGTCCAAGTACAAGTTGTCAAATTCTACATCGTTTGGATTCGGCTTCGTTGTGTCCACCGGGATCCTAACGCCATCGACAACCTGCGGCTAAAATAAAAAAGAAATAATAGAGAACATCAACATAACGTGATCCAGATATTTTGACAGAGTTTTACATTCAAGAGCAACGAAAAGGCAGAGATTGAAGTCACAATGCAGGGCTCTGAGGTTTTTTAATGCACGTTAGCCCTTTCAGCTGCCAATGAATTCTCTTGATTGAAAACTACTTTCACCACATTTCTTGCATATTCAAAATCATAAAACGCGTACAGCTGGAGAATAGATTAAGAATTTAGAATTCTTTAGTGAGTTTTATCAAGTTTACAGAATATGGACACGCCATGCGAAGACTCACTACAGAACGTTACATATGAGAACATACTATTTCATGTCTAGCAGGCTTGAAAAGCACCTATCCAGCCACTTGAAAAATTATGCCTGGTGTAACATACTGCAGATATGAAAGTGGCCAAGGAAGTTTTGGAGCAGCTCTTCGAGCAGCAAATTTGGCCCTTTGGAGCAGGTTTGGAGCATTAATTGTCCGGTTTGGAGCAGTAAATATGCATTTGGGAGCAGCTTGGGAAAGCTCAACATGAGTGAAATACAGGTACATGAAGAAAAGGTGTTCCCTATTTGACTTTGCAGACCACTATTAGGTTACGGCAGATCAGTTCTGCAGAAGCCTGCAAGGCGAGCAATACTCATGACGAGGAAAAATTGTCCCCCACCTGACTGCATAGCATGAGGCTACAAAGGAAACCTACACAGGTTTCTCAGAAACCACCTTTAAATTACGTACCGGAGGTGCCAACTAAACGTGGTCAAGAAAGAAATAACCGAGGGCTTTCCCTGAACAATGTCCACTCTATGTTGATAGGCTTGTGTTAATGCTAGTAGAGCTTCTTTTTCATTGTGAGCAAGCCACTAATAGTTAATTTTAATGAACAAACATTTATTACTGTACTTATTCTAAGATGAGGTGCCAATGCAAAGGTTGCGCGATACGTCGAGAAGTGACCGATAAGAGCATATAGGGCAGCCTAGGTGTTGTGTGGTCGTTTTTTTCCTAAAAAAAAAAAGAAACAAGTGAAAACCTGCAAACCTTTTTTTTCTTTAAACCCACGTGACAATACGTCCCGACACCAGTAATATTAAGGGTTTTAGAACGTCATCATCAGTGCATGTGTACATTACGAACGTGGAAACCTAAGCCACTGTCTTGTAACGGTTCGGAGAGCGAAGCGTTACAAGATTGCACTACTTTGCGTTTGATAGGAACCGAAGGTGCGTGCCATAAACCGCTGAGACAGTGAGAAAAAATCACGGGCACT
Source organism: Dermacentor silvarum (assembly GCF_013339745.2). NCBI lineage: Eukaryota > Metazoa > Arthropoda > Arachnida > Ixodida > Ixodidae > Dermacentor > Dermacentor silvarum. The sequence continues at coordinate 59,129,042 of NC_051160.1, read as the reverse complement.
CATTCCCAGTGCCCCTATTTGACAAGGTCTGCAGAAAGATTGATACAATCTTTGGTGCACAGAAGCGCTGTCACGGTCTACTGCGTTTTTTGCTTTTTTATTTCACGGGCTTTCTTTCTCATTCAAAAAAAGTCTTGACGAATCCTAGGCTGTTCTAAATGCTGTTATCGGTCATTTGTCAACGTCATCCACAACGTTTTCATTGACATCTCATTGTTTATAAATTTAGCTAATTAAACATATTCGTGCATAATGAACGAGAAATAGTCACAGTTGCCACCGTGAACAACACCCATCAAGGTACCGTGAATGCTGTGCACTCAGGGAATTTTTTATTCCTGGCGACCTTCGGTTAAGATTGCAGAATACCGCGGAATAAACGTGAAGTGGCGTACTGGTCATTGCACGTTTGCCAGTATTTGACATCGGTTGCCGAGAAAAAGTTTTAAGATATAATTTTTATTAAACAATAAAGGGATAGCAATGTTGACTGCCTTTCCGGTAATCGTCACGCCCTGAACATCGTTGCCGCGAACGCAATTTCGGAGGTTTGCAGTTTCACCGAACGTTCAATTACGACCACAATTTGGCTGCAAAGATTGACTAAATATAAACTTTACATCCTTGGCTTTGCGTTCTGCGGCAGCAAAAGCTTAATTTCGTGTGGTGCGGCCGGGCAGAAAATAATGTAGACTGAGTGCAAATCTGAGTTACGTTTGGGGCTGCCATTGCATATTTGTGACGAACAAGTTTCATGAAAGCAAGCAGGTCGTTTGTCGGTGTGTCACACGATCATCCCAGTAATCGAATGGGGTGCGCGTGCAAAATAGATTTAGAACATCACACGCACGGTGTTCGCCCATTGACCAACGCAGATATACCAATAGGGCGCAAAATCGAGTGCTAAAATGCATAACGACACTAATGAGCTACACGCTGAGCAGACTGTACGACCTCATTCATTGAACGCAGCTTTCCTTCTCGACAGCACCATGAAATGTGTGCCAGTTCAAATCATCCTTAGCTTGTCCACGTATGCGCAAACGAGTAACACTTTCATAAAACACTCATAATGCATTGTATAGCATACAACGGTTTTCATTTTCTTGTGGCTTAGTTACATTTATGCCACCAAACACAACCACACTCCCATACAATGACGCTGAAACAGATTGCTTAGGCTTGGATTGCAGGGCTAAGTCTAAGGCTGTGTGATTGTCACTGAACACTCACATCCTGCTAAATTTGGCCACTTCATTTGAAATTAGTGTTATGGCGCAATTGGTGCAGCAATTCCATCCCTGCACTGCGAAAAATGATGAAAGGAGTGAACCCACAACAGTATAGACCACTTATAACCGCTTATAGTGCAGGACCGGATATAATACGGTCTTTTCAGATTCCCGTTAATTTTCCCATAGCACTCTATGTATACACGTATCACTTATAGTGCAGTTGCGGGACACGAAATACCGGTTACAGTGCGGCTGCCTGGAAGTTTAGCAGTCAACCTAGACGGCAAACATTCCCCTCAAGCTACAAATACCATATTTACTCGAATCTAGCACGCATTTTTTTTTCCGATAAAGCAGGTCCAAAAATTATGTGCGTGTTAGAATCGAGTACAACCCTAAATCTGCGTGACCATAAAGCCGCTGGCATTTCAAAATGGCCTCCTCGCACGCGCGTCAAACCTAGCTACCGTAGCTTCCTCTGTGTGCTGCAGTACATGGGCTTAGGCAATAGTCTACCGTTTGTCTTCACGTTCTCTGCGTCTGCTCTATCAGCGTGAAGTACCGAGTTCATCATGATGCTGCATTTAAAAGGAAAGTGATTATGTATGTGGAGACAGACGGAAATCGGGCCGCATCACGGGCGTTCGGAGAATCCGAAATTTACGTTCAGGACTGGCGCAAACAGAAGGAGAGGATTTTCACCAGCAAAGCAATGCGGAACGGCTTCAGTGGACCGAAGCAGGACGTAATCTGCGACGATCCACTTCGGCGATACGATTGCCTTGGCCCTTTCTTGAAAGCAATCTGCGACGCAGATTGCTTTCAGACTTTCCCCGTCGCAGATCGCTCGCCACGCTTCGTCACTCGAGCGTTTTGACAGTTCGTTTCTGCAGTCAAGGAGCGAGATGTCTTTGTTTGCTTGTGCACGCGTGACACCGTGCTTGTTAATTTATTTAGTGAGTGAATACGGAACCTAGAGCACGGTGACAGCGACGGCAGAAATGCGCCTGCTGTGTCCATTATCGCATTAAAATTGTTGTTTTGGTTATAGTGCGGTACCCTTTATAGTGCGGATATTCGCGACTCCGGCAACTTACGGTATAAGCGGTCTACACTGTACATATGACATACTCGCACTGAGCAAGTACACACAACCATCTACCTTACCACTCGTTTTACTAAAACATTTAGAGCCCGTTATAAAAACGTGCAACACGATTGCAATCAGAATAGTTTCAAGATGCATGCAACACATTTTAAATACCATTACTTTCATTAATACTTTTGCTGTTGGCGCACTTTCTTGGCGTACACAATTGAGTACACAGCGTCTTAAAGGGTTAAGCCTAAAAGGACACGACTGCTATTGCCTCCCACTCCCGCTGCAAAGCAACCACCACACGGCAGGGAATCAAACCTAAACCACGGCGCATCAGCAGCTCAGCAACTCACAGGAATCCCAGGAATCTCAGCTGATTTAAAAGCGTATAACGTTTTGGTAAGGAGACAGGAATACGGAAGCATAGGTAGGACTAAACACGAGTAGATGATACTATATAGTAGTTGACAACATAATCGTACTTTCGACTGGTCCTTAATGCATTCCTGCTAGGTTTGCTGCAACGTGGAGCCTTCTTAAGACCGGAACCATAGTAAGCGATGCTCATTCTGCTGAACCCAGGGCAATTGTAGAGGATATGTGACCGTGACCAGAATTCTGTCAGATCTCGGTCGTGCTCCCAGCTAGAAGGTGATGATGCCTCCAAAAGCTTTGAGTTGGAGCGCAGAGCTCTGAATAAATCAGGCGAACGCGTTCCAAGCAGGCAAATGCGGCAGCAGCATGCTGTCAGAGCACACTACAGCGCTTAAAGTTTTAAAATTAGATTCTGGGGTTTTACATAACAAAGCAATAAAAAGCAAAGAGTCACATGTGTACCGAGAGAAGGTAGTGGTGAATATACCACCGCAGAACTCCAGGAGAACTTGTACAGACGTGCCGGCCAATTACTTTCGCTCATTTTTCCTCGATGTCATGAAGCAAACACAAAATTCCTTTAGCTCCTGTGCTTCTATCTAATACATGGGGACAGAGAAATTGTTCTTCTTGGCAGTCACTACACTGATTCTGATGAAATTTGTTGCATTTAAAAGATAAAGTTAAAATCTAGTGACTGTATGCCGTCAATATTTTCCAAGCATTCAAGTATCTCATTCTGCAATAAAAAACAATATTGCGATTCCGTAAACTGCACCTAATAATACCTATAAAGCAGACAAACCACTCTGAAATATACCATCAGTTAGTGAGCAGAACTTTTGCAAATACTCGTAAACATTGTAACAATTTCATGTGAGTTTTAACCTCATCTACTACTATAAAATTAGTCTGGTTTAGATTCTCCAACAGATGCCGTTTACAGGACTGTGATATCTGTTTTTGGTGCAGAGTTATGAACCTGTAAATTTCGTGCTTCAATATTTTTTTTAATTATCAATGTTCAGCAATTTTTGTAAAAAAATTCTAGGTTCTAAATCGAAATTCTGCTTCCTAGACTCACTAGAATTTACCTCCTCTCTCAAATGAAAGAAATTTCATTTAGATCAGTCCAGTGGTTGTCACAATAAAGCATTTATGCATTTTACTTGGGTTTGAATAGGGAAATCAGTGTTGGCCTCGAAGTAAAGTACAGAAGCTTCCGATTAATATCGGCGTCTCTTGGGAACTATAGTTTGGAGTGTGGAAGCACAGAGAGAGCGCAGATGAAGTGTGGCTTTGTAGGCAGAGGTTGTACTGAATTTTCAGGGCTGGCTACACCGGCAACTCGAAGAGGTTGCGCAACTAGGTTGGTCGCAAATGGTCGCTTTGGCAGTAAGTGACAGTTTTGGGTCAGTCATTCACCACTCGATTTCTAGTGATTTCTAGAGATCTAGTGAAACAAAAAGCAATTTAGATATAACAGACAAGAAAGTGAAGTCAAGGCTGGCAGATAATCAGATAAAGTGATGAGTCTAGAAATCTTGCAAGTACAACATAGGTTCAGATGATGCAGGGCTAAAAGGAATCAAAGACCTCTGGGAGAAGCTATTGCATTGCAAAGGATCTAATTGGGATGATGAAATGTAATACGCTTCTTTACATGTTTTCCAAGACATGCATGAATGTTGACTGCACTCGGTTAGCTGTTAGAACGAAGACTACTGTTGAAGAGAAGTTCTGCTGTGAAATTGATATCAGTTGACACCTGCAACTGGTATACACCTGTGAAATCAGCTACAGTAGATGCGTCAACTCTGTCACATTGAATTCGCTGAACAGTTAAAGAGTCTCAGCAGCAGAACAGTCCGCGGAGACCCTTGATTCATTTTCCATTGATGTAGTGCACAACAGTACAGGTCAACTGCTAAGAAAACAGATTTCCATGCCTGTCTTATGATGCTATCCACTTGTCTATCGGATCGGCCGCCGAAATCGCGAAGCGAGCGTTCCGATTTCGTCAATCCGAATCTGCCAGCAGAGAGTAAAAATGTTCCGCGGGGCATCGTCCCGAAGTCATGCACACGTCGCACAAACTGGCTCTGGAAATGATGTTTACCTTCCACTCTGAACGTTTTCATGGCAACCAACGTAACCATTCCACAGCGGGCACAATGTTGCGTACCAATTTCACATGAAGACAGAAGTGACGTAAGAATTTTCACCAGAATCCGTGCATCGGTGGTGGAGCAAGTGAGATAAGCTCGGCGCAGAGCGAGCTGATCCGAAACGACCAATGAAATGTGCGACCCCGCTCCAGATCAACCAGTGTTAACTATATTAGCCAATGCAGAGCAATAACTTCTGCTCCACATCAACCAGTGTATCTACTGTTAAGTGTTCTGGCTGATAATGCACTCTGCTTACTTTTTTTTCACAAATGGCAGCTGTTATGTGTTGTATTCTATTAAAAAAAGCTGCAATTGAGACTTTCTTGTCAAACTCACTGAAACTGGCAAAAAACTGAAAGATGTTTTGCATTTGTCCTCCCCCCCTCTCTCTCTCTTTTTTTTCTCGGAGCCCCACTCACCTTTTCTTCAACGCAGTGGGCAACTATGGATGGATACTTTTTACTCAGCCATCTGAAGAAGGCTGGGACTCCCATCTTTTACCTGGAAAGGTAAAAAAAAATGACACAAGAGGTAAATTTCACACAATGTAAAAAGGGTACCCTGAGAGTGCATCTGTCACAATTGTTAAATTGAACGGAGTCAGTTGATGGATGACAAGGCTAACACAAGATCCCTGGAAGGGGCATTCATGTTGCACATGACTTAGCAGGTCAGTAATGATGATTCTGAAGAGGTATCTGCCAAATGCACCACGTGCACTACCAATGACACCATAGGGTAGAAAGAAATTGTCGTACTGCACTGAATACTACCACGGCATCTACTTTAACAATGTGCAACCCAAAACATATATGACTGAGAAAATCTGTTGTTGCATCATTAAAAAACTTAATTAAATTCTAGGGCTGCATGTGCCAACACCACGATCTGATTACGAGGCATGCCGTAGTGGGGGACTCGGGATTAATCTTGATAACCCGGGTTCGTCTAACGTGCACCTAAATCTAAGTACACAGACGTTTTTGCATGTTGTCCGCATGGCCGGGTTCAAACACGCGACCTTGAGGTCGGCAGCGCAAAGTCGTAGCAACTGAGTTACCGCGGGGAGTCATCACATCATAAACAAGTATGCCGTGAGAAAGGTAGTGGATAACAGCAAGCAGGGCAAACAAAAAACCCAAGCAGTTTTGATAGTTTGCTAGGAAAGAGAAATTTCCTCATGCGTATCGCCACACTGTCCATGCTGCGAAGGTTGCTATAAGCAACAGTCGCAAACTGAACACCAACTACTTTGTAGGTGCAAAATGTATCATCATTTCTCAACCCCAGACAAACCTACCAGCCTTAAAACTAACACTTCTTATAGGCAATAAAACCACTATTACGCTTTCGACAGACTCTTGCAAGCAAATAAGAGTAAATTCCACTGTTAGTAAAACATATCAGGCTGTGAGACAATGAACTCGCAAAGGTTATTTGTGAGAGCTTCAGTTTTTGCATACCTACTAACTGGAAGTAGTAAGAGCCGCAGAACACAAGGTAACAGATCGAGTTGCATGATCAAGTGCCACTCAGCAGCATAGTGGGTGCAGGGGATCCACTCATTTCAGATGGAAATATTTCTGCCATGTCATTTTTGTCAAAGGCAAGTTGCGTTGTGTAGCTTTAAAGGAACACTAAAAGCAAATACTAAGTCAGCGTGGACTGTTCAAATACCATTCCAGAAACCTCGCAGTGTTTGTTTCGTGCCAAGAGAAGACTTAGTTTACGAGAAAATTGTGTCTGAAGGGTCCGCACACCTTTAGCAGAATTCAAATCCCCCACCCCCTAGCAGAGAGTGGAATACACCATCCTTGCCCGCTACTACCGCCGGTGAATAAAACGGTGCCCGACATATAGCGCTACAGTTTTATGCGCAAAACGTAAACGTGCAGCCATGGAGAAACAGAGCTAAACAGAGCTAAACACCTGCTTTGTGTCTTGTCACTGTTGAATAAAATCACACAGCTGTGCACAAGAGAACACCTGTGCTTGTTGCTGCCTTTGATCTGAAAATGGTTGGCAGAGCCCCCAACATTAACGACTGACTGCCTTGCTATTTGTGTGCGGGCAATCGACTATGTGAGGTGCTTCTTAGGCTATGCAGATTTATTTAAAATATTGTTGCGCGAATACGTATATTTACAAATATTTACAAAACAGGCGAGTAGCACAGGCGTAGCAGCAACCAGCCAAGATGGCGAGGAGCAACCTCTACTTCCTCTTCTTCAGTGCCGGTCTAATGCTGACCTCTGCTTCGGTGCCGGTATTCTTCTTCTGTCTCGGGTCAATATCATACTGCTTTTAGCACAATTCCACCATGCCAGCTAGGTTACATGAAGAGGCATAATGAAGGATGGTAGTCAATGTGATCCAATTTTAACATTTCCTGTACTTCCCCCCAAAAAAGAGAAAAAAAGTGGCCAATATGACACTTAATTCAGATATCTACGTGGCCTTTGAGATATGAACTGGGTGTCTTTTTTTAGACCATACAGAATTTTTTTTTTTTTATTGTCTGTGGCAGATGGCATAATTCTAGTTATTGGGCTGGGGGAGTTTTTTTGTAAGTGTCCAGCGAGTGGACACGTCCATTTCGGCTGCTGCTGAAGTTGATTGGTGGGAGGAGACAGGAGCCTCCAGCCAATCAGCACTTCAGCAGCAGATGAAATAAACATGTCCACAAGGTGCACACTTACATACTACCCCACCTGGATTACTCAAAGGCTCCCAGTCTAGCCTTGGAGGGTGGCACCAGCACAGGTGGACACGATAGTTCAGATGCACTTTCCGTTCGCAGGATCAGAGTGCACCCGCAAATGACTTCAGCTATCGGTATCCAGCTTGTACAAACATTATTTGCTCAGTATCCTTGAGTGGAGAGTCAAATTTAATTGATTCCTTGGAATGTCTCTACAGAGGAATTATTTCTTGCATGCGTTTCGACTAGCTGGCATTGCTCTATAAAAGGAGCAAAAAAAGCCCTTCTTGCATGTTCGCACTACTGTGTGCTGCGTTCCTTTGTCACCAAGTGTACTTAACACTGCAGTGAATCCGCCTTTTTCATTTTCCTGTGCTGCCCTCTGCCGCGCGCCCCTGGAAACGTTTTGGTAGGGGGCTGGGGCTTTCGCCGGTTGATTTGTGAACCTGCGCCCGTGTTAAGTGCGCATCGGTTGTGCGTTTCGTGGATTGCGAATAATTATTAATGGCTTCTGGGGGGCAACATGTCGTTCCTGGAAGCCATGTAGCACTCACCAACTATATACATGTAGGGTGAGCAGGCCTGAGTGTGCTGTTTTGTTTACAGTGCGGCCGATAAAGGCACGCTGAGTTCCCTCTGCCGTAGCGGCTGCTTTGGAGTTTGATGGCGCTAACTCCTGCACTTGCACCTCGCTTTTTTTGTAATTCTTTTTATACATTCTTTAGACATTTCGCATAAATAAGATGTTTTCGAGTGCGCAGCCTTCCGCATCGGATTTAGCAAAGCGATGCACTTGTTTACATCGGCATCTACAGCCACAGATCGTTGTTAGCGTCAAAAAATGGGGGAAAGGTGCATATATGAAAAGGCGCTGATATGAAAGAATGTCGAAACGTAGAATAAAACACACATATCTGCTCATATGAGCCGCGTTGTTCCATCGTGAGACGAGTCGGTATGAGCGGCTGAGCCACTTAAACAATGGCGGCTGTGATCCAGTTACAAATATTGGGCTGTTAATTTATTACTGATTCGCGCTTTTCTTTAACTTCGCGATAGTTAGTTTGCGCGTGTCATAAAACATTATTAGAGCGAACTGTGCTCGCATCAGCGCTCATTTAAAGGCCGTGTTGTTCTCCTGCAAAAACGCGGATGCCATCGCTGACACCGTTGGTATATAACTGAGCGAGGCGACTGTTCATGCTGCTGTACCGAATGTACCGTCTCTTGTTTCGGGTTTGACGCAGAGATAAAGAGTACATCTCAGGAATTAAGAAATGTGTCAGCATGCCAACACGTAAAAACCCACCCATCTACGTTGCGAATACGACCGGCAGCCTACGGGAACGGTGACGTACAGATGTTGCACAGGCGTTGGGCACAGCGCTGTGTCCCCGCTTGCAGCTTATTGTGTACGCGGCGATCGACGCGAAGAGTAGTTTATTTCAAATCACTAAAGCTAGAACTGGACTATAAAAGCAGTTTCCTTCATCCTAACTTGCTTACTTTTCAGTACAGGTCCGCCGGTAGCGGGTGCGCGAACTCGACGGCGCCACGCCTAACCCCCGCTGAACAGGATCAACATTGGCTCAAACTTATGTTCACGGATTAAGAGGGTCGAATCTTGTGCATTTCAACTTCGTAGGCATGTTTTGACTAACTTTGAACGCGATTATTTATATATACTAACGAAGCCGTTTCGGCTATCGAGTTATCGGTTCGACGGCCGATCGCGCGGGGTTCGGTCGAATGATGGTCGGCACGCTGATTTTATCGGTGCCGTCGACAAGAAAGCCCGTCGCAGTACGCCAACTCGCGCTCGTCGGTTACGTCTTGTAGGCCTGGTATGATAAAATGGTCTCAGCGACACAGTGCTGAATGGTCGGCCGATCGTACGCGTGCGCGTCTTGTCGGTCTCGTATCGACCCAGTGTTACCGCGCCTTGAACGAGTACGTGAAGTCGGGCACACGCTGCCACTACCAGCAAGCGAAGACCGACGCTGCAAAAAGTCTTCGTCAGCAACGTGTTTTTAAGTGCCGTCCAAGTGCAACGCAGGAGTTTATCGATAAATTTGCTATTACAGCCATCAATGCAAGGCGGTAACTACGTGGTTCCCTGTGCAGTATGGACGAAGCCCTCAACGCTTTCTGTTAAAAGTGGAGTTGCAGTCTTACGCTACGCACGTTTTCGGTACCACACCGACGTGGAGCTACCAGTGAAGTTTCAACGAGGTACACAGCACGGGTTTGCACTTGCAGTAGCGCGCGTGCGAGTGCATTTTTTTTTTTTTTTCGGGGGCCGTTTCCCCGAGACGGGGCTGCACGGCCGCGCGCGCGACCCTTCCAAAACGTTTCGCGACTAATCCGCCAGGGCAGGGCGCATGCGCCGTAGCGCCGTGAAAAAGGCGGATTGCAAAGAAGTTATTGAGAAGGTAACAGTGTCTGCTGCAAGAACCTGCTATTGTCGCAGTAAATGTACTAATTGCCAAGCCACTCGAGTCCATTGAACTTTTTCAACTATTTTTGCTGCCACCTCCCACACTCAAGTACCCCCGAGATTTACTTTCACTCCCCTTTTCCATGCCTGGCCACTGAGTTCCACACTCATCTCACAATCGTGTTGCTTTTTGTACTGTGTCCTGCTGGCAGTTAAACCTTCGAGATTGTGCTGTGCTAGTTGGTGGAACCCTGCACGTACAGAAGCAAATGGAATGCAGGAGCTGTGACCTAACTCCATTCCAGTGCCCTCTAGTAGCCTCGGGGAGAAGGTAGAAATTGAATCATGCTTATGCACAGGCCAGCACTAATAGCCAGAGGCTGCTGGAGGGCACTAGAATGCAGCTACGCCCCACCTAACAAGTTCCATTTACTTTTGCCCGCACCTGTACATTCCGCGCAGACAAGGACAGAGGCAAGAATGAAACAAAATGTATAACTATGTCTCCTTGTTCTTATCTGTTTGCGCTCTAAATACTTTCACTACTTTCCGGACTGTTAGCTTTCCAATACTTCACCGAAAGTAGCAAAATTTGTGAGCCCTCTTCTAGGCCAATCAGCTTAAACCACTTCTAAGCCACTATTTAATATGACAAGAACCAAGTGTCATTACTCTGTGCTTCTTTCTCTGGCTCACTGTTGATAAAATTGCGACTTTATGCATGCTGGGTTGCTGCTCACCGACACTGCAGCACAAGCGGAAAAGCTGAATCAATGTTACAGTATTGAATAGAACTAGAGAAGAACTGCATTGCTGGTGGCAATGTCACGCGAGGCTACATTTGACCAAGGTGGGCACAACTGACGATTTGAAGAATAGTGAGCGCCACCTGTCGTACAACAAACGACGCTCCAGCGCCTTGTGTGAGAAAGTATTTGGTTAGAAAGCGAGTTTAATTTTCAGGCTTGTGCCTGGCCCTTGCTGTGGTAGCCACGTGCGTTCTTCATTGTGGCAAAAATGATCGAAGATGGCGTCGTTCTGATTCTGGACATGGCATGAACCTTCGATGTGCCAAAGTGTGCCATTGAAACTGAACGTGTGCGGCAGCATCTGCATTCTAAAACTTCCACTGCTCACCAGGCCCATTGAAGAAAGAGTATGTTAAATATATGGTGAATTTGGAGACTCCTGGTGCCAGTATGGGTCTGGTGCGAGTAACGTGTGCTCCTTCAATGAAAAGTAGTGTGCACTTCATTTCAGCCTAGTTAGAGAAGACTATGGGCAACGTCGTAGGAGCACACAACCAAAGTGTCGCTGTGTGAGCAAACTTTTGCTTGTAGATTAGTTTCCTTGCGCAAGACACTAAAATTGATTCACTCATCCATGTGCTGTGCTTTACTTGTCGCTCCAGCAACGTTGGTGAACTGCGAGTTTTATGCAGCATATTTCTGAATGAGCTTTCGAAGCACCAGCTGCCAGTATGAGCATGTGGGGTCAACTTTCTGTGTGATTAGCTGATGCAGGGAACCATGTTTATGCATTTGGAACGTCTACATATTTAGCATTGGCGCACGCGCAACTAAAAAAAATTATGGGGTTTTACATGCCAAAACCACAATCTAATTATGAAGCAAGCCGTAGTGGGGAACTCCGGAATAATTTGGACCACCTGTGGTTCTGTAGCGTGCACCTAAATCTAAGTACACAGGTATTTTCGCATTTCGCCCCCATCGAAATGCGGCCGCCATTGCCGGGATTCGATCCCGCGGCTTCATGCTTAGCAGCCCAACACCATAGCCACTAAGCAACCACAGCGGGCGGCGCACGCTTAACAGGCTCCCCTTACATTTTAGTTTGTTGGTAGTCCTGCATGGAGAGCAAATGCATCAATGTGGACATTTGGGCGAGCTGGTTGCTTTCGTGACGAAAAGTGCAAAACAGGCAAAGTAAGCAATACCACAGTGCTGCCGCACGCTCTGTCCGTACTCGTCCATTTTAAGCTTCTCACTTTTCCGGCAAATGCGGCTGCATTTAAGGGCATCCCGAAGCTTGCAGGCTGAGATAACTCTGCAGCACTGAGAAATGACAGTTTACAAGCCGTGGGCAGCACGACGAGAACTGGAGTAGTGCGGCAGAGCAAAATTGTGCCGTCATGGCATCTTCGGTGCTTCTTTCCTTGCCGGATACCTCCTCTAAGATGAAAAGCAAAATGAACTCGAGCTCCATTTGCCGGTGAAGCAATTTTTACACCTATATGCAACACAACTAGCCGGCATTTTCATGAAAATAGCGCGATCACAACCATCTCAAGAAGGCGTCTCAAGGCTAGCACTACGCCTGCATTGGTTGTTTGTCTGCTTTCATACCTAACCATGTAGAGAGCACTAGTGACAGGCACGTTTGCGCATGCGCAATGGCATTTTTACAAATCACTAATTGGTATACCGGTCAGTGGCTGTGCTCTGCTTATATGGTTTAAAAGGGGGTCCAAATACAACGTAATTTTTCTGACACGTTTCTTGTTTTTGTTTTACCATTTCCCCACCCAAAAAAAATTCATACAGCACCAGGAATGTTTCTAATCCATTTTCTGGATGAACACAGCACCATATGACGGCGGAGCCAGCACTACTGCTGTTTCTGGTTGGGTCTTGGTAACGCAGAAATAGAGTGAAAATGCTAATTACATAAGGATAATATTATCTTACAACGTTGGCTCACGTTGTAAGAGAACACAGGACGCTCTCCACCAACTCAGCGAAGTTGAATGTGCAAAATAACATTATAATTATCTAATGCTGAAATTAAGCTACATGTCTGACATACACGGGAGCCATTAGGAACTTCTGATTAGGGCCAAGTTAAAACACAAATCACATTAACAAATGATGAGGACTCAATGGGCACTGAGCAAAAATTAAAGATAAAGCTGGAGCTGGATCGTAGGGGCAATAACCTTGCAAAACACAATGGCTGCAGTGGCAAACTAAGATAAAATAAAACCAAGAAAACCAGAGAAGGATCAAAGTACCTTTTGGGATAGAGATCACAAATATTCAAAACTTTTTGAATAACAAATCCCCCCCCCCCCCATAAAATTGTTCCATTTATTTCAGACCTCAAATCAAATAGTGACTATTCAGAAATTAGAATATTTATACTACTTCACATCGTCAACTTTGTGCGTTCAAACATAAAACTGATGCAGGGATGATGTAGCTGCCCCTCAGGGGCAACAGCAGACAAATTATGCACAACAGATTATGTAGTACAGCATGTTGCATTCTGAATTATGTTTGTCAAGACAAAATTGATCTATTTACTTTTTATTTTGGAAATACTGCGGTCATTGAAGACCAGGCAGGTGGGGAGGGGAACAAATAATCAATTATGCACACATCAAAAGCAATAATTAATTATGCAAGAATATAGAATGGGTGATCAATAGGAAAAAAAAGGATGAAAGGGAATGGACAGTAAAATAACGAAAGCCAAATGTCTAGCACAGACACACAAGAAATATATATATATATATATATATATATATATATATATATATATACAAACACTTCAATTAACAGCCACATTCAATAATTACAATCTGAACAGTTATCCCTGCAGATTATACAAAAAGTAAATTGTTTTGAAAGCAGCACAATAAATAGTCTAAGCAGTACACAAAAGCTCGGGCTCAGTCAACGTTCATACCGAGCAAAGCTTTCTCGAAGTCATGCTGATGACTTCGAGACGTGATTTTGATTTTGACATGATTTTGACGTGATTGTCAAAATGTATAATATAATATAATGGTTGCTCAGAAAGCCAGACCTTTCCAGCTAAACCACTATCATATGAACTAAAATTTCACTTGTACATGGAATTCAGCAGTAAGTGTAGTTTGGTGCGATGTGTTGAAGCTGGAATAGTGGGTGCCATTCAGGTTAAACCTAAATATGCTCAACCGCAACATTATTTCATATAATAGTGGTACGATCAGCTGTGAGTACTACAACCATAAAGAAATATTTTTTGCATGCTATGGCCGCTGATGGTTATTCTAGCTTCAGTCCCGCTTCATAGTGATGTGCAAACTGCCCCCCCCCCCCCTCCCCCAACTTCATTCCGATAATAGATGACCGTATATGCTCCCAAGAGCCTCAAGTATGTAAATAAACTGCGCATTCATTCATAATGCTCCATAATGCTTCACTAAAACGTGCCCTGTAATTTGAAATGGAATGACAAACTTTCTAATATCACGAAAGCAAAAGGTAAACAAAATTTTCCCGTCAATGCAGAAAAAAACCTTGCTTGATCTTCGAAAATACTAATCGATTGGTTTCTGGCGCTACTTCGCTTGGTCTCCATAATCATGGCATACATCCACACACTCTCGTCACTTTTGGGTGTTATAAAACGAACACAAAGCCGGGAAGAGGACGGACACAGGCCCAGATGCTCCACAACAACGCACTTACGTAAGGAGGGGGGGGGGGGGGGGGGGGGGGCTAGTTGTATCAACTGTAAGGCACATTACTTATTACAACAAGGTCATTAATTTTACATAACGCAATTCACGACTTCTGTTCGCCACGCTTTACTGATTGTCTAAAAGCTGGCCTCCTTGGCCTCTCGCTTCCCAATACTGTGAAGCCAGCCGCCATAAGAAGGCACGCCTGGCTCATTTGGAGATGTTTGAAATCTTAGCGAAGCTACCCCACGCATGACAAGATTGCATAGTTCTTTGCGTGGCCTTCGGCACCGACGTTTTACGACTGCATAACGCTATAGAAGTTGGTTCTGCCTCGTAGTGCTAAACGGAGGTGACGTAGGTAAGCACAACCACTCGAACCCAAGCCAACACGACACGAGTAAGCTAGGCAACATTTTTTAGACCAATATACACAACAGTTAAGAAGTTTCACCGCTGTCAACATAGCAGGATGAAACACGCAAAGCGGATCGAGCCTACATATGAAGCAAAGCATAACTCCCACGTGATTATCGGTTCTTGAACTCCAGTTGCACGTAAACAAGTGACAGCTCCCGGCCAGACGCGGCGTCTTCTGAAGCGTCACGAAATTTGCGGAGAACGAACGCATCTCAGCGCTATTAGCTCAGATACCTAAAGTGTTCGAGCTGCTATTTCCAAAGCTGTTCAATTTGGTTTCGCGGGAAAACATGACCGATAAACGGAGCAAACGAGTTGTCTACAAATGCAACCGCTTGCGAGGGTGAACGCGCGATTTCCGAGAACCACGAAATAAGCGCATTAGCTACAGCACTTGCATCGGTTTACAGTTCTTACCTCGCTACGGTGGGAGTTCCGATCCTCAGAGTGTTCAGAAGAAATCCTCTCCAAACTTACTCCACTGGCATTATCGCAAACAACGCTACAACCGCCGCAACAGAATTGCGGTGGTGGAACAGGAAGACGGGAACAAGCCAATGAGCCTGATACCACCAATACCGAGGCCAATCCAAGCCAGAAACGTCGTGGTCTCATCGGGGTCAATTATCTTGCCTAATGAGACTTTATAAAAATTAATCATCCACGTTTTTATTGATTGAAGAAGTGTCTATAATAATTGTTGTTAAGATTTCATTGAGTTTGTGGATTACAAGTTGTTACAGCTGCTTGTTTCAAAGAATCCACTAGAATCCGAAATTGGAATCGAAGTTGCGCTTTTTAACATGGCGACGCGCATGCTTTTATTACGGTGGCTACTTTTCTTTAGAGCTGTAATCGGTGACAGGTGCCACTTGCAGGTGTGATAAGCACTTGCATTTGGCGATTCTACCGCAGAAAAACATGACGCCACAAAACGATTTTTACTCGTGCTGCATCGACGAGATAGCGCTGGAAGGACTCGATGGCATCACGCTACAGGCACTGTGGGTCCGCCTGCAGCTGCGTCCAAATTTTACTCTCTCTCTGGACAGCAAGTCCAAAGCCTTCATATGGAGCGCGCTGGTCCCAGAGACTCGCCTCAGCTTCTACGAGCTCCAAGAGCCCCGCATGGACCTCGTCATTTACGACCGGTACAAGAACGTGGATCCCAACACGGGATACGTGGTCGAACCCAATGTGCTTCCGCCGGATCCTTACCCCTACAAGTTGGTCAACAAGAACGGGCAGCTCGGCTCGTGCTGCGCATTTGACACTCGCAAAGATGTCAGCGACGAAGTCCGGCAGAGCTCACTCAACCTGGACGACGCCGTTGCTAGGTGGGGCAACCGTTTGGTTATAGTGGCCGACCAAATAACTCGTGAGCGAGCGCTGATCGGGCCCAACAACTCGATCACGGACTTGGACCTGAGCGAAGTAAAGTACTGCATAATGGAGCGTATTGGTCGCTCCCGTTACTTGGGCCAAACGACGCAGGGGAAACTGGACCTGCGTGTGTTGAACCTTACACACGCGACCATGTTTATCATGCGCAAGCAGTTAGTGCAGCGAAACCTAATCACGAAGCAGGACTTCTGCCTGAAGATGGAGGGCGGCGGTAGCAGAGTAGGTTTCTTGCTCCATCTGCCGCGGTTCTTCGTTGAGGTGAAAACTAAGAGTCAGATTATGGCCCGGGAGCTCTGCGCCCTGTTAGACAGCAAACCGAACAAGCGCGAAGAGTCGTCCAAATTGTTTAACGAGCTTGGCCTGACGGCCACGGCGGCAAAAAAACTCATGTATGGCCCAGCGGCCAAATACGTGGCACGGCATACTGTGCCGTACAGCGAGTTCTATCCAAACTCGCCGCACGAGGAATGTTACACAAAGAACAACAAGCCGCGCAATGTTCGCATCTGTGAGCTTATCAGGCCTTACGAGGAGGAGGAAGAAGAGGAGGACCTCGAAGGGTACATCGCCGACAAGAGCACGGGCCTCTTCTTTCACCCGCAGAAGTACACGTATGACAGGCCGAGACTTAACCAAGCTTTGAAGGAGGTCTACAAGACTGGTACGGCAGGAATGACTTTGCGTGAACTATATGCCGCCTTAATGACAACCCGCCTGGAGGTTCGGAATCTCCTGAAGGGGTTGATGAGGAGACAGCTTGTGGTACCATACAGGGAGGATGTGGGCAAGCAGCGTGTGATCAGGTACTTTTGTCCAGAGTATGCTACAAAGTCTGAGATGCACAAGAAGATTGTAGCTGAGAAGAAACGCATGCTAGAGCAGCCAAGAGTAGATCCACCACCCGCTAAAAAGCAAAAGACAGATGCTTCCTCACTGTCAAAATCACTATCGGCTGCAGAAGTGCAGGAAGCAACAAAAGAAGCTCCAGAAAAAGTGGAAACAACTGAATCAGCTGCAAAGAAGGCAGAAACGCCTGCTGTCGCCAAACAGCTGCCTGTAGGCACGAGCACAGCAAGAGAGGAGCTGAAAGAAGCCGAAAAGGGCATAGACACTCCTTCTTGCTCAGCTTCCAATGATAGCTTGCATGACAGCACCGCAGATGCTCCTGAGGTTGAGCAACCCACTATTACTATAGAAACTGACGGTGTCTGCTTCTTTCCGAAAGTGAAGCCACAGGGAACAATAGGCTTCCCTACACTCTCGGAGGTGATGAATCGAAAGCCCCTGCAAAAGCTGCTCCCTTCCTACAAGATGCTCATGAGGGCAAATAGGATCATCGAGTATCTAAAGGCTGAGAAAGTGGTCACGGACTTCAACAAACTGCAGAAGGCCCTGCAAAAGGCCGAGGAAGAGGAAGGCTCAACAACGAAACTGGACCGGGTGTCCCTCGGGCGGCTGGTCTCCAAGCTCTGCAATGGCGGGTACCTCAAGACTATTCATACTGTCCTGAGACTGGGGCAAAATGTGAGGGACCTCAAGCTGATTTGTATGCCATCTGTCACCAAAGATGATGAAATCGTCAAGGCGACCATAGAGCAGGCCAAATTCAAGTATTTCCAAGCCACACCAAAGGAGCCCAAGAAGCCAGAGTGCAGCCCTGCACCCGAACCCAGTACCTGTTCCAAGATGACTTACAATCCTGCCATAGGGCGCTACTATGGAGCACAGCCAAAGTTTCGCAGGATGCATCTCTGTTATGCCTTCATGCATTACTTGTTGTACAGCTACGATGGTGTTGCGCAAGAACGGTTATCGGATGACCCTACAACCCCAACACAGTACCAGAAGGCTGTTAGCTGGAAGATGTTTGTTCCCCCTCTGTCCAACAGTCCAAGCACGCCCAATGGATGGGTCTTGTTTGCAGACATCCTACTCTCACTGCCACTCTCTCTCTTTGTCAAGATTGCGAGCTCAATCAAGCACAAAATTGAAGGGCTCGAAGAGTACCTTCATGATAAGATTAAGTGTCACTACCTCGTTCGAAGTCTGCCTGTGAAGCTGAGGAATGCGCTGCTTTTTGCCAGGAGGTACATCTACTCAATCCACGAGACAGTGAAGAGGCTGGCGTTTGTAGGGATGGTCACCTTTGGGCCACAGCGCCTCAAGGAGAAGGACCAAGTCTACCTTTTCCTGCACAGGAATCTACGCATCAAAGACACAAAAATCTCTCATCCAGGTTACCACCAGGTATCGACTGACATTGAGTATCCTGTAAAGCACTTCTTTCTTGAAACTCAGCAGGACGTCGACCACTTCTGGTTGGAAGTAGAGAACACTTGCATTTGCACTCCTCTTGGAATGCCGCAGTCAATACAAGGTCAAACCATAGAGCTTCAGAATTTGTACAAGAAGCCAGCCATGATTGAAGCCTGCAGAAACAGAGAGTTTGGAGAAGAGCAAGACAATGGCACAGTTCCCGGTGACCAGCTTGGGGCCGCGGGCTTTGACTCTGCCCTCTTTGCACATCTCAAGAGAAACTGGGCCTGCGCCACCCCGATGCCTGCAAAGCTGAGCACATCCGCCGCTGAAAGCAGAAAGCCAAACCCAAAAGGTGCTAAGCCTCTGCAGAGACTTCTTAGCTATTTGGACAGAGCTTCGAAAAACACAGGAGCTAATCCTCCT
Organism: Dermacentor silvarum; assembly: GCF_013339745.2. Classification (NCBI taxonomy): domain Eukaryota; kingdom Metazoa; phylum Arthropoda; class Arachnida; order Ixodida; family Ixodidae; genus Dermacentor; species Dermacentor silvarum. The sequence goes on along the minus strand of NC_051160.1, from coordinate 59,110,047 downwards.
CAAAAGCAAAGCCAAAAAAGGGTTCGAGATGCAATTTCTCGGATGTCAGTGTACTACCCAAAACAACCAGATGGCAAGCCATTGGCAGTGCCTGTTGTGAAAGGAGCAAAGAAAGCTGCTGATCACCAGCCCAAGAAAAAAGCTCTGCAACGAAAGAAGTCTGATATTACCGTCAGGGTTGTCCAGCCTAGGAAGCGTCTCAATGTTCGCAGGCCCTACTATGATGACAAAGATAAAGCTGCTTTAAAGGAAATGAAGACCATGCGGGTTTCATGGTCGTCACAGGAGGACATTGTTCTGCTCATGTGCAAGGTCTGTTCTTGGTTTCTGGACCGACATTTGGATAAGATGGTGGTGCCATTCACCGTCATCAGGGACATCCTGAATGAGCGCTTTCCTGAGCTGAGCAAGGATAAGACATCTCGGGCATGTCAGAGGCGACTGCGATTTATGTTGATGAACCCCGCAACCAAGGCCAATGCCTCAGTCTTCCTTTGTGAAGCACAGCAAGACCAGACGCTCGTGGAAATGTTTCATGGGCCAAAGCCAGTGAAATCAGATGAAAAACAATGGTTGACTATGTTCAGAACTGTCCTTGATCATTTGATGAAAAAATTCAGCAAGAGCTCAGAGGAGAGGCACCGGGAGGTCTCCCTCCCCAATAGTTTTGATGAGCTGAAGAACCGTTATGAAATCATTGTGAGTGGCCAAGTTGAAATGGACAGCTGGTCTTATACAGAGCCTCAGAACCTTGTTGACATACACTTCAGCTCAGTGGCAGTAGTGATCCTGGCCTCGCTCGCAGCTGACGATGGCAAGAGTAACTGGTCCTTGATACTCTACAAAATCTACGAGCAGTATCCAGACAATCTTGTTCGCTCTGTGACTGCTCGACTGAGGCACAATGGTGTCATCTGCAGAAAGCACCCAAACGCCAAGAAACTTTTCATCTCTCTCAACCTCTCCATGCTGCCGTTCACACTGTCCCGGAAGTTCCAATTCGATATGACGCGGCGCTACTCGCCTCAGCACATAACATCGATGGGAAAACTGCTGCTTGAACTCTTGGCGAAGCGTAGGAGTGGTGAGCCGTATAGCTTCCATGATGGTATTGAGCCAGCATATGCACCATTGCTGTTCACACTGCTGCTGATGAACAAGCTCAGTTACACTATGGAAGTGCCTCAAGCAATAGTTGAATACGACTGTAGCATGGCTGCTGGGAGCATGCACCTGCGGAAGCCAGAAGGCAGAAAGGCAGAACCAACTGCCTCCGAGGCTGAAGAGCCCCTCGGGAGCAACTCCACACTCTGCGACAAAGCAAAGAGCCTCAACTTTGTGACAGCTGGTGGCAATGCCAAGACGTCTCGTTCATTCCTTTATATGCTCAGGCAAGACATGACGAAAGCACTCCAATACAATCACTTGCGTCCTCAGGACTATGTAGTCATCAAATCATGCAAGCTCGACTTCTCACTCACCGACGAGGATCTCATCCCAGGCTGGACTCTCGAGGACCCCACAGACAAGTCGTATGCTCTGAAAGTTCGTAACCCTTTGTACGATAAGATTATCCAAGAGCAACGTGCCTGCTACAGCTTGAGTGCAGTCAGCCACTCCTGGACAGCAGAAGGCATCGCCGATGCTTACAAACAGGAGGGAAAAGCCCCCGAAGATGCCCAGCTTGGAACTGAAATCTACTACTTCATTCTGAAGAAAGAACAGCTTGGAGTCACCTATGCCCAGCTCTGCGAAGCCCTCAATTCAGCTATGGACAGTGTGACGCTGAACTCTCACCTTGATTTCTTGGTTGAAAGGAAAATTATACTGCGTATTGGAGTGACATGCATTCGATACGTTGCGCTTCAGCACTGCAAACCTTGGGTGATCCGTTCTTTCAAAATCCCTAAAGAGATGCGTGCCTACACCTCAACTCTTGGAGAGCAGGAGCATGTCCTAAGAGCCAAAGTAAGGAAGGTAGCAGAAACAGACCAGCTCAAGGTGACTAGCAACACCGGTGGCAGGTCGGAGAATGCTGCTGAAGGTGGTGCTGATACTGGAGGAACCACTGCAGAAGGTGCACCAGGAAGCACAGGCTCCGAACCCTCATCGTCATGTTCTTTGGAAAATGCTGGCAAGGAGAACAGCTGTGCTTCCACTGTGAGTAAGGACGATAAAAGTGAAATTGGATGGAAAAACACAAACAGTCGACGGACGCGAGACAGCAATAGCAGTTGCCTTAAACGAACTTATTATGAGGCAATGACAAAGAACATTAATGTGGAGAATTTTGAGAAGATAATGTACATTCCGAGGCTGTGGAGGAAGCCTGATGGAACACTGAACCGCCCTGTGTTCTTCCAGCTCCTGTCCGCAGTCCTGTCGTACATCTTGGACAATCCCGGTGTGACGGAAGACCTGTTAAGGTCCAACTTCTCCCGTCAGATAGAGCCATGTGTACTGACACTGGACATGTTACGGATTCTGCAGCAGATGGGTTGCATCAGGCGATTCTTCATGAGGATGGACACTGCAGCCAAGTGCAGCCTCTTCTCCAAGCGGCGTCAGCTGGTTATTTGTGAGAGATACTGTCCGGGCGATATTGTCTGCTATGATGGAACTCTTGAGGCCCTTGTTAACTTCACAGCTTTTTCAGTCTATTTTCAAAAATAAGTGGTAATGTCTGTGCATGCTAGGCATGCTCTACTGTGTCCAGATATATTACATCTGTGTAGACTGCCTGTGTCAATTCTTTGTAAATTGCCTGAACGATGCCTTTGTGTTCTGCACAGGAAGAATAAAAAAAAAAACATTTCGCATTCCAATGAGTGCAGTCAAACTCGGAAGTTACCATGCCCGTGCGAACGTAGCTGAGTGACTCCCAGCCTTGTGAAAGTAAATCCTTGTTATTGTGCACTTGGTCTGCTGATAATACAGCATAATACATTCTTGTCCTAGATATAACTTGGAATCTATTTCACATTTGCAGTAATTGGTGCTGCTATGCAATGTAGTGCAATTCTAGATGCAATTGTAGCGTCTAGGAACTTTTGAAAACTATGTAGCTAGTACATGTGAAATATAAATTCTGTGTTGCACAAAGGAAAGAGGTCATGAGCATCTTGGCTTGCAGCTTACTTTAAAGGTGTGTCCTCATGATGGAGATGATTGAGCTTTATTAAGAGCAGACAAAGTTGTTTGGCCGCCTTCCTTGCAGGTGGCCTCCTCAGTTTAGGAAGCCATGGGGCCTGGCCACCTGCCTCGCCCTGTTCAGCTGATGGTTGTTATCAGGGCTGAGGCTGGTGAGCAGTGCCTCTTGCTGCTTTGGTGTGGGGTGGGGTTATAGGGGGGAACGTCGGTGTTTCGGTCGCATTTCCATACTATGTGGTACAGAGTGTTTTGCGTGTAGCAGAACTTGCAGTCGTATTCGTGAAGTGTGGGGTAAATAGAAGATGGTATTTCATGCCTTGTAGAAATGTTGGTTTGTATTTGTCTAAGG
>NC_051160.1:59042073-59106448 GCF_013339745.2 Dermacentor silvarum | reverse complement strand
GGACGCTTCACAACGCGACCGGCCCCGAAAAACAGCCGCCATGAAAATAAACGGACGTGACATCATTGGTTATAGCGGACGTGACGTCATGGGTCGCACCAAACGTTTTGGGCACCTTTTGTTTGCTGCGACCGGGTCGCAGCAGTCACGGCCTTTGAAATTTAGTGGGCTATGAGACCTTAACCTGTTTAACGATTGTGCTGAATATTGTTGCTGTAGCACAAATTTCCATTTTTACCGTTTGCCTCAAATGTGAAGTTTTGACGAAAATGAACACTATTTAAAAATCAAAATTAAAAAAAACCATCGTTAATTTTTCTCAAAATTTCGTAAACAGCTGTCCACAGACACTGGAACAAGAACATTAAAAAACATCTTGCATTATTTTGTTTTTAATGACAATATATCTGGTAGAAATGAGATCTTCGCCGGGATGCAGCAAGGTGCTAAGAAATAGGGAAATCGGGGTAAAAAGAACGTCCATTAGCCTCTGACATGCCTAAACTTGGCCATGATTGTGACAAAAGGGCAGTTTGGTAAACTAGTATCATGATTGCAAGCACGCAGTTCTCGAATGCCTAACTTTCTGACGTAAATTGTGCTACTGGGCCATCATTCGCGCCCATATTTTGTTAGTGCTTTCAGATGATGCTCTTCTAAATATCGTCTCTTTTGAACGAGTTGGCAGAGTGTAGTAGAATGGGGAGTGGGTCCGTGGGAGGCGGTGGCAAACAGGTGGTAAAGCGAAATACGTTGAAAGTTGCTGGCGGTGTGGCCGCCGCCTTAAGAGGAAGCTTTAGCTCGGGTGCTCCGATCTAAATACATGTAAAACGAGAATTCGTTTTTCTCAGCAACCACTGCACCACATTTGATGACGTTTGTTGCAGTTAAAATAAAAGTGAAACTCTAGTGGCTGTTGGTTGCGATTTTTTAATTTAAGTCGTCAACTGTTTAATAAAATTGACAAAATAGCAGAGCTTCAGAAAACAAAACTATCAAATTTACAACTCTAACTCAGCAATGAAACATGATATCACAATCTTGTAAAGTGCACCGAATAGTAAATCTAAAGTGTACAAAACTGCTATATTCTACATGGCTTTACAAAAGAAGAAGTAAATCTAAAGTGTACAAAATTGCTATATTCTACATGGCTTTAAAATAGACTGCTATTTTGTGTGTAGAACTTGTGCAAAATCCTTGTAAACAATGTAACAAATTCACGTAAGAAATAAATTGGCATATCAATTTTGTCTGCTTTGAATGCTCTAATAGATGCCGTTCACACGTCTGCGATATCTTTTATATAGGTGCAGAGCTACGAATTTGTAAACTTCGTGCTTCTATTTTTTTTTTTTCAAACTTAGCAATGCTTGAAAATTCTAGTTAAATAATGCAGGCCAGAAATCGACATTTCGCGTCCGACAGTCACTAGAATTTACCTTTCTCTCTCATGTGCAACAAATTTAAGTAAAATCGGCCCAGTGGTTATCTCAGAAAATCGTTTCTGCGTTTTACATGTATTTGAATAGACGGCATCGGAGTTGGGCCCGAGCTAAAGCTTCCTCTTAAGAGCAAGCTTTATTAGATTCGCTTCATTAGATCTGCGTGATCTGGCCCTCTGGATCACTTGGTCTTATTGAAAATGTGGGAAGAGGAAGAGCCGCCATTACTGCAGCGCTTCGTAAACTGAGGACGCGTTCTCAGCACGCTATCATCCTTTCGGATTTGCCAGCGGTGCTCCAACAGTTATCCCGTGCATTGTATGGCAGCAAGTTCGGCCGACAGTCATCGATGTTGGCTAAGGAGCTCAGCAATAGGCATTTCATTCTCAAGTTTCAGTGGATACCACCACATGTTGGACTTGCAGGCAATGATGCAGCAGATTAAATTAAGAGTGCCAATGAATCACCCCTTATATAAAGACTTCAGAGCACTTTGAATATCCCCTCACCATCCAGGAGTGATTTTAGCACTTTGGATATCACCTCACCATCCAGGAGTGGTTTAAGGAATCCGCCACGCAGAAGCTATACGCTGTTTCATAGAGTAAGAACTAGTTGTGCGAACCCCCCACTCCCTCCTTGTTAATGCGGAACAGTTCACCTGTGCCTGCCAATACTTCAATAAAAACAGAAACGCTCTACTTGAGGCTTGGCACAGAAGACAATTTCCTTAAGAGTACGCGGAACAGGTAATGTTTTCCAAAACACAGAAGTTTCTGAGGAAGTGTCGGGCCTCTTTCCACCTATTCAACCCCCTTTTTAAAGAGGCGGTAGAAGAGAGCAACCGCTGGCACTATCTGCAAGCTAAATCAGCCCTAACCAACACGATCGTTTGAGGCAAACTGTAACAGTTTGAGGCAAACTGTAAAATAGGAAATTTGTGATACAGCAACAATATTCAGCACAATTGTTAAACAGGTTAAGGTCTCATATCCCACCAAATTTCAAAAGGCTACATGTATTAGTTTGGTAGATAAAAATTCGTTAATATAGCAAAATTTGAAAAGTGTAGCAAATTAAGAATTTTTTCTAAAACACTTCCGTTTTGCTCACAAGCCTCAAACAACACTTCATGACTCTTCTTTACGTATACGTTTTACACAAGAAAATGCATTCTTTGTAGCCTTAATATTTTGTATTTCACATTGTTGTGAATTTGCGAGAATGCCCGGTGCATGAAAATTGCGCCTGAAACCCGAACAATTTCGATATTTTTTTTCTCCTAAAGTATCCATTTGTCAAAGAAGGCAAGTTCACTTTCGTACTACCGAGTGATATGCGCACAGAATATAAAATATTGAATGAAATCTAAAATATGAATTTTTGGACCCGTGTTGATCTCTCGTGGAATCACCCTACGGGATCGGCCCACTCACCCCATGGGGTGGGTAAAATCATAATAAAAAATCAGACCTAAATACTATCATTACACAGCTCACAAAAGAGCCAGAGCTCTAGTTGGAGCACGGCTTCGTATTTTGGTGCCGCGTTCTTGCCTGCTCCCACCGCCCCGGTAGACGCGGTTCTCGCACGCGAGTGCATATATGGTCAAAGGGCTGTTCCAATGCGAAACGCATACAACAGTTGCATGCGCACCAGGTATGTCCGCGACAACGCTATATATTTATTACTCGAGATTTTCGCCACAAATTTGCCCCCCGTAATATTTGCAAAGCTCTGCCACTGGACGCCGAAGCTCTGCGGGAAAGCCACTTTCAGGAGGCGTAGGCTATATTTGTATTGCACTGCCTACGGGATCGGCCCATTCACCCCATGAGGTGGGTAAAATCATAATAAAAAATCAGACCTAAATACTATCATTACACAGCTCACAAAAGAGCCAGAGCTCTAATTGGAGCACGGCTTCGTATTTTGGTGCCGCGTTCTTGCCTGCTCCCACCGCCCCGGTGGACGCGGTTCTCGCACGCGAGTGCATATATGGTCAAAGGGCTGTTCCAATGCGAAACGCATACAACAGTTGCATGCGCACCAGGTATGTCCGCGACAACGCTATATATTTATTACTCGAGATTTTCGCCACAAATTTGCCCCCCGTAATATTTGCAAAGCTCTGCCACTGGACGCCGAAGCTCTGCGGGAAAGCCACTTTCAGGAGGCGTAGGCTATATTTGTATTGCACTGCCTACGGGATCGGCCCATTCACCCCATGGGGTGGGTAAAATCATAAAAAATCAGACCTAAATACTATCATTACACAGCTCACAAAAGAGCCAGAGCTCTAATTGGAGCACGGCTTCGTATTTTGGTGCCGCGTTCTTGCCTGCTCCCACCGCCCCGGTGGACGCGGTTCTCGCACGCGAGTGCATATATGGTCAAAGGGCTGTTCCAATGCGAAACGCATACAACAGTTGCATGCGCACCAGGTATGTCCGCGACAACGCTATATATTTATTACTCGAGATTTTCGCCACAAATTTGCCCCCCGTAATATTTGCAAAGCTCTGCCACTGGACGCCGAAGCTCTGCGGGAAAGCCATTTTCAGGAGGCGTAGGCTATATTTGTATTGCACTGCCTACGGGATCGGCCCATTCACCCCATGGGGTGGGTAAAATCATAAAAAATCAGACCTAAATACTATCATTACACAGCTCACAAAAGAGCCAGAGCTCTAATTGGAGCACGGCTTCGTATTTTGGTGCCGCGTTCTTGCCTGCTCCCACCGCCCCGGTGGACGCGGTTCTCGCACGCGAGTGCATATATGGTCAAAGGGCTGTTCCAATGCGAAACGCATACAACAGTTGCATGCGCACCAGGTATGTCCGCGACAACGCTATATATTTATTACTCGAGATTTTCGCCACAAATTTGCCCCCCGTAATATTTGCAAAGCTCTGCCACTGGACGCCGAAGCTCTGCGGAAAAGCCACTTTCAGAAGGCGTAGGCTATATTTGTACACGTTAGAGTAGAAAAAAAAAGCCCCCGAAAGTAATTAAACAATTACTAAAATGTCTTAGTTTTACGTTAGTTTCCTCCCAACGTGTATTGACACTGCACAAATACAGTAAAAAGAACAAGCTGACCTGGCTGTAACCCTTCACAATTCGTTTATCTTCATTTAAAATTTTTCGTTTGTTATCTACCGTCGTTTTCGTGCGAAAGCACCAGCAACGACACTAAAATCTCGCTCGATGTGCGCGCTGGAGGGAGGTAATTTAATCCGTAATGTAATTTAAAATAAAGCTGCATATTATTCAGCCCTAAAAATAATGATAATGTGTTTTAATTGCAGAAAGAGGTGTATATGAGTCACATATCAAACAGATAATATCATATGCGTTTAACGGCCAAGAACTTCTATGTGAGAGAAATCAGAGATGGCACTAAGCGATGAAGAAATGGGCAGCAGCTCTTAAACCGCCTATAAAGGCCGCTTAAAAGCGCTTAAAAGAGAGAAAAATATATATTATATGAAAAAAAAAAAACTTGAAGGTCGTACTTGTAGATATGTGTGCAAATCTGCAGAAGGTTGGTTGTATAGGAAAGAGCAAATTAATGTTGATGTTTTCATCTGTTCGGAAATTGTCACATGCAGACCGCGTGCATTTTAATGTAATTCCCGCAAAATTTAAGTGCTTACAGATGCGTGGCCTGTTACAGCTTGTTTCGTGAATGAAGTATAACTGGCTATGTGTAATTATTTATGAAAGAAGTGATTGAACTACAGGGATCGTTACCGAGTAAACAAAGTTATCTATAAATTACAAAATTAGTAAAAATGTAATTGATTACCATTATTTCACATGTGATTCGTTACGTGCCAGTCTGGCACAGGCAGATTGACAGAAGAGGAATGAAGTTTGAGGGTATTTGCTGGGATATTTGGTGTCCGCACGGCTTCACTGTGCAAACGCAGCCTGTGAAACGAAAGCCTGTAGCTCATTTATTCGTTCTATCGGCACACTTTAGACCATCACAAAGTACGGAAAACGCAACAACACGATCACTGTACTAAAGCGAAAGCCTTAAGTTATATGTCTCGTTTTGAGGTGACCTTGACAAAGTGGAGCCAAAATTAGGACAAAAAATCGGTAAAAAATATGTACAAAAATCGATAACTCAATAAGACCATCACAAACCCCATGACATTATATATCAATCGATAGGTAATTACATGAGGAAATCAAATAACGATAAATGATCATAATAGTCGTTAAATTAAGTATGATAATGAGCGTGACAAAGCGGGTAAATCAGTAGAAAAAAACCCCAAAGTGGCAAAGAATCGAGAATTAGTGATGGTAATGGATGCAAGTATGGTTATGATAGTAACGATAATGATAGTAGAATACAATAACGACTCAATAATGAGCATGACCTGACAAAAAAATGACAGTGACTCAGCGAAAAAATGATTAACACTCAAAAACCACTGGAATGGGTTCGGACGTGGGTACTAAGTGAAGGAAACACTAAAGGATGATGGTAGAAGTCATGAGCATGACTCAGCAAAATTACAATGACTCCAGCGATAAAAGATTAACACTCAAAAACCAATGGTATGGGTTCGGATGTGGTAATAAGTAAAAAAAAATATAGGTTATAAAATTGACCAGTCCAAATATGCCGCTTATTCACAATAACGTGAAAGCCGACATAAGCATCTGTATACATTGGTAGAATATTCTCACAAGGTCGACGCATTCAAAACACTCTTTTTCCCATCTGCAATACGGAAATGGAACCAATTAGATCGCGATATAACAAGCGCTAACACTCTGTCTGAGTTCCGCACGAAAGTAGAGGCACTAACTTTAAATTGACGACCAGCATGTTTACCCATTTGAACAAGCTGACTGTCTCAGCTTGACGGATATATATACGTATTTTTATTAATTTGATTGCCTTTCTTTTGTGTGGTTTTTTTTTTTCGGAGAACATTTTTTCCCTCATGTATGTTACTGTATAAAGTGTCGCAAATCACGCGCGTAAATGTGTGTGGAATATGTATGTTGCAATTGCATATTCCCACGCATATATGTAAATATATATATATATATATATATATATATATATATATATATATATATATATATATATATATATATATAAATCATTTTTATTGTACAATGTACCCTCAATATGCCCACCTATTATGCTCTCGAACGAGAGCGGCAGTATTGTAAATAAATAAATAAATACAAAAGTGAAGGAAAATGCTAAAGGTTGATGCGTAGTATATTTCCAAGCTTTCGATTGTGATCTATCGTTCCAAGAAATAAGAAATTGTCCATTAGTTGTGCCACTCCGTGAGCGCGTTCCAAACTTGTTGACGTAGCAGGGACCCTTTTTGAGCTTGACGGAACAAAGGCGGCGCCAAGATTTTTCTTGGCGCCGCCTTTGTTTTCCTGTTGCTGCAAGCTGCCAATGCGGCGGCCTGCATGCTTGTCAAACTGTTCTCGCAGATTTTTTCTGCTCGCCTCCCGTACACTGTCGCGTACACCTTGACATGATGCTTGTACAACCTTATTATTAGTGGGGCTACGAGGGAATTCGAGAATACCTCAAACATTACTTCATCTTTATGCTGTATACGCAAAGCGATTGCCGTATACACAAAAGGCAGACGCACATTTCCCGGACTTGCAGCTAGAGATACGAAGTGCGGAAAAAAAAACGGGAAAATTCCGGGAAAAAACAGGGTTTTTTCCGTTTTTTTTTTTTTTTTTTCGGCGCAGTTGGCAAAATTGGCCAAAATTTCCGAGGGGGAAAAACGTACAGAAATAAAACTTGGGCAACACCCAGCGTTGAACGTGAAAGGGAAACGCAGACCGCGAAACCGAAACGTCGCACATGATACCGAAACAGCAAACGACGGCTGACCACTCACCATCGATATCACATAATGTCAGCTCCAGCGGCAGCGTGGCTTCGTCATTCGGGTGCGGTTTCGCACGTTTTGGTGCCCGTTATTGTTCAATTTTGACTTTCCCTCGTGCACTTGTGCTACCTGTGGCGGAAGTCCGCATATGAAGCCGTGCGGAATCAGATTCTAAATGGTACGGCCAATTTCCGACGTGTGGGTGCACTTCACGGTCGGGGAGACATATTGATCCATGTTTTCATAGTCGAAGCTACGACAAAATAGCCACAGAAGAGACATTTCAGTGTTCTTTGCTTTAACTGCCGTAACAATTCTAAGAAGCCGCACCCGTCCACAGAGAACTGAACGCGTTCGCGGTGATGCTTCTGACTTGTCTTCGATTTGTTAAACCCTGCATTCGTTTGTGAAAAGGCAGAAAGCATTTCACTTCTGTTATTTACATAATCAGAGTTATGGCTTTTGACATTTCGCAATAAACTATTGACCGTATGCTCAAGAAACTTTGTTCTTTTCCATTTTTTCCAAAATTTCGGGAAAAAAAACGTGAAACAAACAGGTTTTTTTTTTTTTTCGATTGCTCAAAATTTCCGGAAATTTTGCATCTCTACTTGCAGCGGGCAGCAGGAACCCTCGTCCGAGGCTTTATTGTACATTGTGGCAGTAACCTATACATCTTTTCCGATGTAGAAGGGAAAGGGTTAGCAAAAATTAAATTTCTAAGCGTATACTCGGAACGCCCAGGAGGAAACATGGATGACAGCTGGGTGGGCAATGCGAAGGTACGTACACATGAAGATGTAAGTGCGTCAAGTAAGAAGGGTTATCAAATATGTGGAAAGTGTGGAGGTTGGGGAAAAAATATAGAACGCCCTGAACACTTGCGATCGATATGGGCTCACGCTTATGTAATAATTATAGTTTTGCCACATTATATCGTGATTAGTGACGCAGGAATCGGCGCCTGCGCGGTTAGACATCGCCCACGATCCAAATGGCTGTTTTTCGTCTGTGTCTGTGCCAGTTTGCGCTGCATATACCCGCCATGGCTACAGCCCAGTGGCTCCGGCATCGTTCTGCTGAGGTCGCGTGTTCGGCCGCATTTCGATGGGGACGGAATGCAAGAAACGCTCGTGTATCTCGTGCTTTTGGGTTCACATTAGAAAGCCCCGGATGGTTAAGATTATTTCGGAGTCTATATACGGCGTGCCTCGCAATCAGATCGTGGTTTTGGCACGTAGAACCCCAGACTTCAATTGTATTATGTTACCGTAGTCAAAATGCAAAACCAACAAGCCCAGCAGTCAAGTTGATCCTCCTAAATTATAGTCATTTCCTGCTCTTTTTTTTTTTTTTTTGTCGGTCTGCCACGTTGCGTTACAGATTATACATAGCCACTGTTTCCAAAATGACTTCGCGCGATCAGGCCTGCGGCGATCTGAATGTTATTTGATATTGCCGTTGAGGGCGGGAGTTGGCCGAAGTTGAGGAGAACTTGGAGGAATGAAGGTTTATTTACATTATGCACAGGAGTAGAGTAAGCAAAATAACAAATCATGCAGAAACTCCTCTCGAAGTTGTTTAAGTATTCGTAAGCATTGTGCCACTTGCTCATCTCCACGCAGCCCTTTGTCATTATCAGTGTTATGACACTTGATCCGGCCAGTACAAACGACAGCGCTGCGGCGACACGAACTGTTGCGCGGACGGCGGCGCCAGGTGCGCTGATGACGTCCCGATCAGCATAAGCCGTTATCGCTCTTTAGCGCCTTGTCCATACGTGTCGGACCATTATGAAAGGTGATCAAGGGACTCCGGCGGCGCCACGGACCGATCAAACGTACTCTGGCACCGCCGCGCGGATTGTATCTTGAAAGCGATCTGCGAAGCGGAATGTGAAAACTGCTGATAGCTCGCCGCTACGTTCGCGTTGAAGCGACAGGCTGGAGTCAATCTCTAAGTCTTAATCAATTTTCCCAACCAGACAGGTAATTCTGTCGAAATGTTTAGCTTCAAGCGGCAGGCAGCAACAAGGTAAAGTCTCTCGCCGCTGCGGGCTCTATCTTGAAAGCGATCGTCTTACGGGTCAGAGGGACGGACGAACACACCGATAATTTTTTCGTTGGGTAATCATAGAAATGCTTACGCATTTAACAGTGAAAGAGTCATCGTTACGTCCGGCAGCAAATCGCACGCGGCGACCCACGACAAGAAGAACGTCTCTCTCTTCTCGATCTTTCTCTGACCCCTTCAGTCCGTCGCGGTCCCGTCATTTTCAGCCAATCGTCGAGCCCGTACAGGTGTCGTAATTTTCATCCAATCGTCGAGGACCTTGCAGATGTCATCTTCGTCCAATCGTATATAGAGCCCGGGAAGTGGCGTCTCATGTTCGGCCAATGGGGACACTCCGAGGGCTCTCTTCTCCGATGGCTGCCTTGGTGCGGCGCTTCCTCCTCGCCTGGTAGGCGCTCAGAGCGCTGGAGGGGAGGGGTGGTTCTCGAACGACATTCCAGTGCAGCAAGGCAGCGTTTCATCTGACGGGGGTCAACGACCTCGAACCGTGCCGGCTTCCAGAGGTTTTTCGGGAAGCGTCACGTAGAAGGAGACAAAAGCTTCAAGCGCGGCACACGAGGGTGGGATCGCCAACCATTTTGACGGGTCCGGTAATATGGGGCGCGATCTTGTACGCGTTCCAAAATGGAACGGAGGCCGTCCGTTCCATCGAGCCGCACACGATTGGTCAATTTGAACCGTGACGATCAAATTGACCAATCGTGTGCGGCTCGATGGAACGGACCGCCTCCATTCCATTTTGGAACGCGTACAAGATCGCGCCCCTAGTTACCGGATCGCGCACCATAATTGGAATGGGACTAGTTCGAAGAACTTGACCGGTGCTAAATAATGGAACGTATCTAACAGTGACTCGCGCTTGCGCGTAAAGCGCGAGAGACACGGTGCGATTTTGCGTGCTATCTGTCGCACGACGCGCCGCATCGGCCGCCGCACTCAAGTTCTCAACATATTCTACCGCATGCGGCGCGTGCGGCAAAAAAAAAAAGAAAAAAGAAAAAAAAAAAAAGAGCGCCGGGACGATCGAAGCGCTTGCTCGCTGGCCCCGCCGGCTCCACCACGTGACCATGACGTACACGCTGGCGGCGCTGTCATTGGCTGCGGCCGCCCGACCGATCGGGCAGTCGTACGACTATATCCAACAGGTTGATCGCATGCGGCGCCGGCGATCCGGCGCCGCATGCGAACAACCTATCGCCGGCGCTGCATGCGACCAACTTTTGGATATAATCGCACGACTGCCCGGTCGGACGGCCGCAGCCAATGACAGCGCCGCCAGCGTGTACGTCATTGTCACGTGGTAGAGCCGGCAGGGCGGGGCCAGCGAGCAAGCGCTTCGATCGTCCCGGCGGGGTTTTTTTTTTTTTTTTTTTTTTTCTTCCTGGTCGAGACGCTGGTCTCTGCCGCTGACGGCGACACAAAAATCGGGTACACTTTGTTTCTGACACGAAATAACTTGAATGAAGTTAACTCAAAATTGTGCATGTTATAAAACGTTGCGCGAAGTAGTAAATCGTTGACGTGGTATCGATTCGGTAGCGGTCCAGCGGTAGCGAGCTGCGCGGGTTCCAGAAAAGGGAGGAGAGGCTACCCATATTTTGTGACATACTACAATAAACCTTCGGTTAATCTTCCATTCGGTCGGCATCGCGCGGAGCGCGATTGGGGGCGAACAATGGCCCCCCATTGTTTTGTTTTTCCTTGTTTTTCCGGTTCTCTTTTACGGTTGGCTGACGCGACCCGCAGTATTTCGCGGTTCTACACGTGTAGTTTCTGCTGTCAATTCTCAAATAATGCATTGAAGAAAAAGCAGAGGCCTACGTGGGCACTTGCAGATATATATGTCCATGAACTGAAATTCGGCTAGTTGGTAGACAGATTCGTCGGGGTGTCACCTGCGTGTTCTGTTTGGCGCCCATGACACCACGCGAGAGGCTTGCCACAGAATTATTGCGCTTATTCCGGGCGTGCATGTGTAGAATTTTTTTTTTGTTCAATGCACACGCAGGCACGCACACACACGGATGTGTGTGCGTGTGCGTGTGTGTGTGTGTGTGTGCGTGGGTTGGACACAACACAGAGACGAGCTCCTAGGACTCCTCGGAAAAGCATGCTTTAACAAGGAGGATGACCGTTTTTACGTGGCCGAAACAACACTTCGCTTAACTTCTGGCACTCATTGCAAAGGCGTGCAGTCACTTCGCATTAAATTATGTTATCGTCCTTATGCTATTTTGAGAAATGATTATATTTAAAAAAAAGGACCATAACATTTCGTTTACAAATTGATGCACTTCTATAACGTATGTTCATGACCTAGTTTGTAAATGAATTGGAAGACGAACAGCGCTAAATAAGAGACCAAATAAAAGCAGGACAGGTGTCTTCTTGTTTAGCCCCGTCTTTGGAGCTGTATATTTTTCCCATCACTTATGCAAGCCGCATCGTTTACAAACGCATATATGAACAACGTGGGCAGGTGGGCAGCAGCAGTCACGGCCGTCTGGTGTCGAGGTGGCGAAACGCTCTTCCTTTGTCCACAGTTTTTCGCCACCTTCGTTATTGACGCCATTTATCCCCCCTCCTGTCTCCTGTCGCACTCTTCAGCGTTCACCGGGTTGTTGAACGACGCAGCGGCCCCTGACATTCCTATATATTTCTCAAACGTCAGGTCAACGCTGCCCAACGCGCAGTAAAGGTATTTAGATACGTATAGACAACTTTTTAGTCGTTTAACATTTAGGCGCGCACCGACACGCTTAACATCGGTGGCTATATGTCGGTCGTAGAAGCTTTTAGCAAGTGTTCCTCCTGGGTGAAGTTCGCGGTGGAGCTCCAGCAAGCCCATTCCATTCCGTTTCTAGACCTTCGTATATACTCTTTAATGAAAGTGACCACATCTGGGGTGGTGCTTTTTATGCGTTTCCTATAGGCAAGCGACTCGAAATATCTTCGGAAAGCTTTTCTTCCGCAAAAGCGTGGTTGACGATTCGATCAAGTACCAGAAATGAGAAGCTCTTCGACGACACAAATTTAAGGCCTGGTGGGGAGCAACAATGTCCCCTATTTTTAAGCGCGCACTCGACCCCTCTTTCTGTGTGTGTGCAATTTCTTCTTGGCGCTGATCCCCCCCCCCCCCCCCCCCCCCCCGACAGTTATGGTTAGCACTATCCAAAATGAGGTAGAGACGCGCCTTGGGTGGGGCCGTAATGTTCTGCCGGGCAACACCTTTCTCGTAGGCTTTTATCTTGGAAAGCGGCGCATTGCTTGCGCCCCTTTGACACAAGAGTGTGGTCTTAAAGCGGTCCTAAACATTAGATTCAGGCAAAGGAGGGTTCTACAGCTGATTTTTTTTTTTTTCGGCTCTGTGTCCACGCCTAAAATATGATTGCAAGCATGCAGCCAGGTTATGCTACATGCTCCTCTCCTATCTACGGAGTGTCTCATCAGTGGCGCACTTTGTGTGCGCAACCGGTGAAAGGCACAACAAAGCAAGGGCTGGTCGTTCTCCGGATAACGATAACGTCATCATTCGTTCAACAAAGAAAAATGTGCGGTTGCGCGTCAGACAGCCTTTTGCGAGCTTGTCGATTTTCACTTCAATATCGCTCTCTCTCCGCTCCCGTAATCGCCATGCGCATGTCAGGGCCAAACGTGCCTGGACGGAGCAGCAACACGGATGAACTTGTGTGTTCGCTTCGAGAATGGCCTCGACACCGGCCGTGAACAAAGCTGAGGCCCCCAAAAAATTCTCGAAGCTTACTATATTGGTGTCATCATCAAAACTCGCTTAAAATGGATATGACATTCAAAGTCACCGACTAGAACTTGTAAATTGCAAGATGTGCCGTAAAGTAATTTGTTTAAAAGTCAATTAGAAATGGCTAATTA
Organism: Dermacentor silvarum; assembly: GCF_013339745.2. Lineage (NCBI taxonomy): Eukaryota > Metazoa > Arthropoda > Arachnida > Ixodida > Ixodidae > Dermacentor > Dermacentor silvarum. Next base: position 59,093,138 of record NC_051160.1, on the reverse strand, counting down.
GTCGAATACTTATTTTGATTTCTCGCGCAAATAATGTCCGCCGCAGAGTAATTGAGCTCAAGAAGCAAAATTGTGCTACGTACCACAAGTGAGTTTTAATAAAAATTCCGGCAATAATTTTTAAAAATATAGTGCGCCGTATATTATATAGGTATATACGAAAGCTCGCATGCCGGTGCAGCACTATATTAACACGCATTTCTATCGCAGCGTGCAGGCTCGGCGTTAGCAGAGTTCAAGACGCCGAAAGAAGCCGCTCAACAGAACAGCAGACCTGCAACTGAACTTGCTACGAGGCCGCCTAGAGGACACAGGATCGAGTCCCGGCCGCGGATCCAGGCCGCATTCCAACGGGGGCAAAATGCAAAAACGCCCGTGTGCTAGTGCATTGGGTGCACGTTAGAGAGCCCCCGGTGGTCAAAATTAATCCCAAGTCCTCCTACTACTGCGTACCTCAAAATCATATGGTGGTTCTGGCCAGTAAAACCCCAGATATTCATTAATCTTATTCACGAGTTCGCCTAGAGTTTCGTAATTTTCAGCCCGCGAGATTTAGCAAATTTAGATTTATATGACCTGCTGTACGAACGCCGATGCGAATTAAAGTAGGCAACCACAATTAGTGGATCAAATGAGCGGCACCAAAGAAAATTACGCGCAAAGCGGCGTGCTCCCGAAAATGCAACCATGACCAGACAGACACCCACGAAGATCGCAATATTTTAGTAGTGCCGACCAGCAATCAATCGATTCGAAGCGTGACTGTATATAGTTCGACCGAATGCGCAGTACACATTCACCTCAATAAAGTTATTTCACTCACTCACACAGTCACCTCATCGTCACCAAACGCAAATGAAAAGAACAGGTGTGTCACACGCAACCAGTACAATACGAGTTGAAACGAAAACGTGCGAATTAGGGCGATAACGAAGGGGAATCGCATTCGAGGCGGGAATATTTTTGAACGGCGCTACCGCGCCAACCAGGTATTGAAGAATGATAAGCACGCCAAACAAATTATTTCGGCTACGCGAGTTCGCGTGATCGCAAACAATGCGCGAATGGCGGGCCAGTGGAAGAACAAGCGACGCAGTTTTATGTCGCCAAACAAGCGACACTGATTGAAGCCTTCGTTTCGGCATGCGAACAGCACCCGCTGTGAAAGCCTGTCGCGAGTAATTAACTCTCCTATATAATGTCCCATTATGTGCATATACAGGGACTAACTCTCCCGAACGCATTCCACGACAAATACAATACAATTGGAATACAATTAGGAATTAAAGTTCGTCTGTGCAGCACAGTATCTCGCACGTGTATCAGGGAAAAGGAGAAAAGCAAGAAAACGCCACAAATAGTCACTCAAAATGTGGGAAAAGGCATTCATTTATCGCTGAAAGTACATACATGGCTCAACGTTTAATTTGACACCACGGCAAGCTCACAGTATACCTTTCGAGCGCGTCGCGCAAACGTGACGTGCGCATGCAATGGACATTCGGGGTAACACTTTTCAAAAATAAGGCGCTTTCATGCGGTACTCACTTTTTTTCTTGTCGGCGAAGCACAGGCATCGACGAGGCAGGATCCGCTTTCCGTGTCAAAGAAGTGACGTCGCGTACTCCAAGGGTCAACAAGGGTCGTTAACGCATTCAAACCACAAAATGGAGAGCACGCTCTGCGAGTGTTCTGAATTAAAAACAACAATGGCGCCAGCCGACTTCACCGAGCAACCGGCGCCGCTTCCCGCCGTAAATGCTGATTCGCAATACGCCGACACGGCAACAATTTTGGTCTGCCGACTGATGACAGCAGTTTACAGGACGGAAAACAAACGCTGTCGCCAACAGTCGGCAGAAATCGGTACCATGTCGGCCTAGTGCGAATCAGAGACCTAAAAGATTGGAAGGGCAAGTTGGGAGAAAAAATTTACAAGGCAGAGCGAAGGCGAGCTCACGCAACGCCCTCTCTCGAAACTTTGGGTCACGTGATATTTCGAGGCGTCGAGATGCAGCCAGAGCCGTCGGGTATGGGGAAAGAGAGTGATCAAGGAGAAGGAAATGACGCTTGATTCTGCAGGAAGGTAGAAATGAAAGCCGTCTCTGAAATGAAAGGGACAAATGAAGGCAGTCTCTGAAATGCACCCCGCTTGCTACGTTAGCTCGGGAGCTCCCTTATAGATACATGGGAATGGTGAAATCGTTTTTCTCGGCAATCGCTGCACCGATTTCGATTACGTTTGGTGAATTCAAAATAAAATGTAAAATGTAGTACGCGTTAGAAGCAGATGTTCGGTTTATGCCATCACTGCCTTTAGAAAAAGCCTCGAAAATTGCTAAGAGTCAAGTCTCTGCGACATAGCAATACAAAACGATATCACAATTTTGTAAAGTGATAACACGTCTTAAGCGGACAGATTCAGTATGCGTGGCTCTGAGAGATCCCGCTAATTAGGGAATGTGATTTTTGCAGAACCGTTATAAACGTTATGACAACTTCACGTGGACTGCAAAATTATTACTATAGCAAAATTGTGCGCTTTAAGTGCTCCAATCTAGGTAGACAGTTGGCAGAATACCCCCCGCCATGCATCGGCTTTATGAGGCTGTACTGAGCTTCTGACCAACCGAGCTCAGTCCTGGTAACTGCAATATCATAGGTTTTGTGCAGAGTTACAAATTTGTTATATTTATTGCGAAATATGCCAAGTAAATATACTGAGAAAGTTCAACCAAAATGAATTTCAAGCACGTCGCAAATAAACTTTTCAGTATTGAAATTCCTGTAAATGCTTACTATAATATGTTGTGCACTTCTAAGCTCGCCGTGCTGTTGTTGCAAATAATTGGGCAAAACGAACACGTCTAGTTGAAATGCATGATATGCTGCTCTCCCCCAAAAGCGCACGCGAATATTTAGAGCACCCATTTCAGCTATATCCTTTAAACGTATATATAGGTATTTAATTTTAGATAGCGATAAATTAAATGATTCAGTCTCACAACTTCGGAGTACATGACGGTGAAAAGCGTAATCAATTAGGAATTAATAAGTTTGCGGTACTAGTTTTTTACTATACTGGATTGGACACCTGACTGCGCAATTGTGATGCAGCTCAATGTACAGATTCAGGTAGAAGCGAAAAACTTTATTTGCCAGTTTTTCATCGTCATCTGATGATGATGATGATGATGATGACGAAAAACTAGCAAATAACGCGCTGGCGTGGAGGCTGAACCGGTACCGTGAGAAAAACGCCAATTGCGGCAGACTGCGAAAAGCCGGCCAGGTAGAAACCCGAGTTACTGCGCGCGATCATCTGCGACAAAAATATATCATTGGACTCGCCTGTCCATCTGTCTGAAACTAGCGCTCACACTAAATTCGCGCAGCTGCTCAGCGTATGCACACGTTTTCTGCTACCCGCCGCGGTAACTTAGTGGCTCTATCATCGCACTGCTGAGCTCGAGGTCGCGGGTTCAACATGAGCAAAATGCAACAACGCTCTTGTACTTGTATTGAGGTACACGCTAAGTACCCCAAGGGGGTCAGAATTAAACCGGAGTTTCCACCTACGGTCTGCTCCTTAATTATATCGTGGTTTTGGCCTCTAATACCTTAGGATTTATTTTTAGAGCTTTCTGTTTTCTCATTTACCTGGGTATAAAGGCCTCGGTGTATGTATGCTCACTTCAGTCTAGCACTATTTTTACGTTTGCTTCATGTTTTTTTTTTCTTCGTGAAATACGTATAGACGCTACGACTGTAAATACAGCGCAACGACACATGTGCGGCTAACGGAAATGTGCACCTTTCAAGATGGTGAAATGACAGACTGAAGGAAAAGCAGTGCGTGTTACTGAAGTGCAGGCTGTGTGACCATTTCGGGCGCTAGATATCTAACAATCGTATAAAGCATGCAGAGGAAAGCGCCGAAACGACTATTTTATACTTATATCTGGATGAAGATCAGCACTGAGATCTCCTGCACGATTCTTACAAATCGTTTTCTAGCCGTCTTAACAAGATGTAAATCGAAAATAGCTTAATAATACGTCTTCTAGGCGTCTTTAGCAGGGCGTCCTTCAAACGCACCTAAAAAGACGTCTTGTAGCCGTCTTGAATAGTTGTAGAAGTGTTAGTCCATTTGGCTGTTCTAACACGGCTGCAAAACGCCTTGTGCTCAGTGGGGAGGAGATATGCGCGCGATTTGCTCGATCGCCGAATCCGAGGGGCCGATGTGCCCCTCGGATTCGCTTCGAGTCCCCACGCGATTTTCTTAATTGATCGCAGAGTCCGAGGCGCCGAAGAGCGAAATGCCTAGCCGTGGGTCCCAAGTGTACTCGCGCGATGTGCATGGTCACGGGTCCGAGGTTGCGTGCGCGATGTGCTTGTAAGCGATGTCCGAAGCACCGATGGTCGGAATGCTGGTCTGAGACGTCCAGAAACAGAGCGATCGGCCACGCTTCTGCGATGTCCGCGTGCCGCCAGCTTCGATACTCGTCGAGATACGGCGGTCGATGTCGAGAGCTCGCGAGGAGCAAAGAGCAGACGACGCCCTTACGGAGTGACGGCCAATCGGACACTCTGGAACGATCTTCAATCATTTGCTTTTTTGTGCGCTTGTTACTTACTGCATGGAGGGGATCAGCTGGAGCGCAAAGTTGAAGTTCCGAAGAAATGCTCTTTCCGACGAGATGGCGGCTCTCGGTTGCGCCGTTCCCGAGATATGGTGGCTTGAATAAACGCTGTTATCGCGTGATTTCCTCAAAAGTTTTCGCTACCTTGGCTGATGCAAAAAACCTTTTAGGGGAATTCTACGTGGTTTTCAGTGAAGATATTGCGGAAGAATCAGGTGAAAAAAAGAGTTATAGAAACTGAAAATCTAATTTTCAAAAGATTTACTTTTTGGCCGTTTTTCGGGATGCGAAAGCCGCGTCCCCCCTAAAATGAAAAATGCAGTTATTTGATATAGACGGCACTGTAAAGATGGGGTCTGTCACATCAGTGAATTGAGTGGCAAATTGCGAGCCTAGGTATATGAAAAATTGGCTGAGGTTTAACTCTTGTAAACCTGTTACCACGAGCGAAAGTTCTGTTTGACTTGGTTTTTAGTCTAAAACTCTGCACACAGTTTTTCAGTAATCCCCGCTTCCGCGCTTGGTAAGCTCCTCTATTGACCCTTTTCGCGGAGCAGTTTGTTTTAAAGAAACGAGATGGCGCTCACGGCGGCGCGCCATACCTCTCCTCAGCGACCGCGCACGAATACGAAACCATTACCGATTCTACCTTGCTTCTGTGCGATCAGCTGTCGGAAATGCAACTGAGTTTTCGCTAACACACTGTGCTCCAATCATGCTAGATTGAATCATGTGGATTGAAGACGTGTGCAGTAGTTGGCTGCAAAAATAGGGACTGGTATGTTAAGGAATAGAATGAATCTGTGCGGCGAAGTTCGCGGACCGCTGCTGCAACTGTCCGAACGTGTTACCGGCACTTCGTGATGTACGGCTTTCCTCGAGGATACAGAAATTTGCTCATCCGCCAGCCTTGTATCGCTAACCTTCAAAGAAAGGGCTTCATCCCCAGAACGTCGGCAACAGTGAGTACCACTCGTTAAACAATGACAAAGGGAGTAGCGCCGCTTCATGTCATAGTAAGTTTCGCGCACGTTATCTATGCACATCTGTCCAAATGGCAGGAAAACTTACGCCCACTCTATCGCCGACGTATCAAGAATAAGTGAATGGACGCACACTTGAATATATGCGCACTGTATACACACAATAAATGACGGACTACACCTATGGCGCACCAATGGTCGAAGCTGAATGTTTCGTGACGGTCCACAAGAGTAAGCAAGTTACTAGCTGTAATATATATTTGCTACAAGGTATTACAATGTACAAAACAGCTACGTTTCAAGCCTTGTGCGCAGCAAGAACAAATCTATCGGATTCGGAACTGAGCACACCCGCGAGCGATTAGGCAGAAAATAATCAGATAGTGGCCGCACCGAGGAACTTCACTGAGTCAGAAACTGACAAGCCACTGCTTCAAAATATTTGCCGAATAAAGAACAAAGAGCAAAACACACTAATCCTGACTGAATTCATAATCGCAAAGCTTGGAATGCATATTTAGCCCCGCTTTTAGAAGAAGCACCATATAAACTGCCTGCGCCGTTTGGACATAGCTCAATCAGCTCCGAAAGCGCTTTTGCATGTTCTCTGAAGCTGTGATCAAAGCTTCGTGTCGTCCACCTAGTCACCGTCTACGATATCTCCGAAAACAGAGGTTTTCTCAGCCGCGCCGGCGTCATACACTTCCATTGTAAACAAGGAGGCAACGGAGGCAGTTGAGGCAAGCAATGGACGCGTCACCACGTGATCAAATATGGCAGCGCCCACGGGATCGCCGCGAAAAGGGTCAATAACGTGCTAATCTGGCCTCTCTTTGGTCCGGTGTTTCAGCAGCTAACATTGTTTTGCTTGAGGTTTCGTAGCCTGCCGTCTAGCTATATCTACTGGATGAATGGATCCAGCCTGTCGCTTGCGTCCTTAATTCTATGCGCACGCACAGACGGCCTAGCTGGGGCGCCATCCACGCCGAGAGCGACTAAGCGCCGGCGAAGCACCCGTTAAACCCTCTCCCAGTCACGTGGTACCGCAGCGGCGAGGCTCCATAGAGTACCGAGCGAGCGCAGCTGCAACGCCTCTCCGCAGCAGAACACGTGGAGTGACGTCACACCTGCCACACTTGCTCTCCGGCGGCTCAAGGGATACAGCGATACATTCATTGCGACGCGATGAATGACCTTGCGAGACATCGCGTAGCAGCGCTTTCGCTCTAATAATCATTAAGTACATCCACTGTGTGTTGTTTTACCAAGTTAGGCAGTATTTCCTTACCTGAACGACGACGAATGACCTCGTTGACCAAGCTCCATATTCTGTTAGTACATTTCCACTTGCTTGTTCGATAAGCTGGCTTTAATGCTCTCTTTCTCTCTTTACAATTATGGAAGCCGATTCATTTCACAAACTTTTGAAACGACTGCAACAGTATTAATCATTTTTTGTTCTTTCCATCTACCGCACCACACATCTTTTTCTTTCAGAACCTTCAATATATTATAGGTCATCCATGGACAGACAGTCTTCTCGTACTGACCATGTAAATTCTTACGAGAGCTTTCTAGTACAGCAGTGGTAAGGACAGCAAATAACTTATGATATTCCCTGTTCAACACGGAAGTCTATTCGCTTAAGCTTTTCCTGAAGAGCACTGTAACCTATTTTCGTGCATGTATTAGAACGAAACTGTTCCACATCAAAATGCAAACACTTATCAATAACAACAAAGGTGGGCGAGGGATTGGTTATGGGAGTGGGATAAACGTCCACATACACATTCGCAGTTGCCCACATACATAACTTTCGCAGTTGTAAAGGGCATGGTCAATCAGTGTTACTGTGTACTAGAAGTACTCGCAACACAAACGTGTTGCGCCTGTTCTCGCAGGTTAAATGATTTCAAAAGAAGGGTATAATTAGTATAGTCATATCACCGATCGTATCAATATCTATTTCTTGGGGACTGCATTTCACCCACTAACACCTTATCTTACAACTTAGCTAACAAATTAACTTATCGCTCAGCGCAAGTCACGCGCATGATTTGAAACTTACTCGAAGGTTATCGTTGATTCTATCTGTTGTCACCTAACCTTGTGCAATCTGATTGCATGCACCACACGAATTGGGTAGTATTTTGTGGGAGGCACACGGGCACTAGCGATTACGCTGGAACCTTGCGCTGAAGCCAATGCGCTCGAGCCACCGAGAAGATTTTCACCGATCGCCGACTTTTTTTGCCGCTATCGTTCTGCTTGAGTGTTAGTTCTTTTTGCTAGGTGCAAGTTCGCCCAATAAAGAGCTAAATTTGTAACTCAGTTTTGACACTGCGTTCTTTACCAGCACTACAACGTGACAATATCAAAGTCGCCGACTATTACAATGCAGCTACGATGACCATGATACATGCTTTCCAGGTCAGCCTCGAGATACTCAAGAAAGGACTGTACCGATGAGCTCGGAGGGCGGCAAATGACCCCTACTATTGCAGCGCCACTAATGTTTATGAACAAAGCTTCCAATATATCATTACTAACACATGTCGACATATCATTACTAACACATGTCGACATTAGAACCTGGGAAGCAGCCTTCACAAAAAGGCCTACGTCTCCACCTTGTGAACATGAGTCATGAGGTAGCGATTGAAGTTTGTAACCCTGTATATAAATTGATTTGTTTCGCTTGAGCCAAATTTAACTAACAGCTACAATAATATAAGCAAAAATTATGCCATGCTATACAAGAGGTAAAGGAATTCAAACTTTTATTAAGGCTACGAATGTTGCAATGAAATATTGTAACATTGTTCCTGACCCCTAGCTATTCAAGTAGTATTTATTCGATGTTGTTGCTACAAGCCCAATGGCACTTTCCACCTTTTGCACGATGGTAGAGTTCCTATGTGGTCAATGCACTGATTAAAACTGAGAGTATACAGATTACATCTGTAAAGTGGGTCACGAACAGCAGTGTACTGCAACAAGACATCTCACTTTTACAAGCTTAGTCCCACTTCTCAGAATTGCGGTCTTTTGTCCTGCTTATGTGCTGTAATATCATGCAGGGTTCTCACCGGAGCAGACTGAAGTGGTAGTTCATATTAAAAGCTTTTTACCAACTTTTATCTACAAAACTGCTTTGAACTGAAGCTCCCTTGGAAATGAGCTTCATTTCTCTCATTTCAACATGGTATCATGTATGTGGCTATTGCATGAGCCAAACTACACTAAATCAAAATGAATCCATTCCGTCTTGATTGTACAGCTTGCAGACCTCAACTCTAGGGGAGCAGGAGCATGTCCCGAGAGCCTAAGTAAGGAAGGTAGCATTACATTACACTACATTACATAGCAGCACCAATTACTGCAAATGTGCATGGATTCCAAGTTATACCTAGGACAAGAATGTATTATGCTGTATTATCAGCAGACTGCTACCTTCCTTACTTTGGCTCTCAGGACATGCTCCTGCTCCCCTAGAGTTGAGGTGCAGGCACGCATCTCTTTAGGGATCTTGAAAGAACAAATCACCCAAAATTTGCAGTGCTGAAGCGCAATGTATCGAATACATGCCACTCCAATACGCAGTATCATTTTCCTTTCGACCAAGAAATCAAGTTGAGGTGTAGGCACTCATCTCTTTAGGGATCTTGAAAGAACGAATCACCCAAGGTTTGCAGTGCTGAAGCGCAACGTATCGAATGCATGTCACTTCAATACGCAGTATCATTTTCCTTTCGACCAAGAAATCAAGGTGAGAGTTCAGCATCACATTGTCCATGGCTGAACTGAGGGCTTCGCAGAGCTGGGCATAGGTGACCTCTGCATACCATACTATCGCGAAATGTACTTCATGTCCTCCCCAAGAGGGGCAGCATATATTCTTCAAACCTGTTTTCTACAACACATTTTGTGTACAGCATCCTGACAGACTAGCAATCAGCGTGTCGCGATCACATGATAGGCAGTATAGTGACAGCTGCCTTACACATCCTCAATTACACCAAACCCTTACCCAAAATGTGCATAGTATGGACACCACAACACTAGTCTCTAGGAGGCAACAATGCAGCCCGAAAACATACTCTCCAGGCAGCCTCGCTAGGCGACAGAGTAACAGTCCCTCCGGACAAACCTGTACCACGCAGATACACGGACATACTCACACACCAAGGACTGGGGAGAAAAATCTATAGCCCCCCACACCCAAAGCTCTCGAAAGAGGATGAGAGAACTTAGACAACTACAAACCAACATTCTTCTACACGGCATGAAATACCATCTCATTTACCCCACACTTCACGAATACGACTGCAAGTTCTGCTACACGCAAAACACTCTGTACCACATAGTATGGAAATGCGACCGAAACACCGACGTTCCCCCCTATAACCCCACCCCACACCAAAGCAGCAAGAGGCACTGCTCACCAGCCTCAGCCCTGATAACAACCATCAGCTGAACAGGGCGAGGCAGGTGGCCAGGCCCCATGGCTTCCTAAACTGAGGAGGCCACCTGCAAGGAAGGCGGCCAAACAACTTTGTCTGCTCTTAATAAAGCTCAATCATCTCCATCATGAGGACACACCTTTAAAGTAAGCTGCAAGCCAAGATGCTCATGACCTCTTTCCTTTGTGCAACACAGAATTTATATTTCACATGTACTAGCTACATAGTTTTCAAAAGTTCCTAGACGCTACAATTGCATCTAGAAATTGCACTACATTGCATAGCAGCACCAATTACTGCAAATGTGAAATAGATTCCAAGTTATATCTAGGACAAGAATGTATTATGCTGTATTATCAGCAGACCAAGTGCACAATAACAAGGATTTACTTTCACAAGGCTGGGAGTCACTCAGCTACGTTCGCACGGGCATGGTAACTTCCGAGTTTGACTGCACTCATTGGAATGCGAAATGTTTTTTTTTTATTCTTCCTGTGCAGAACACAAAGGCATCGTTCAGGCAATTTACAAAGAATTGACACAGGCAGTCTACACAGATGTAATATATCTGGACACAGTAGAGCATGCCTAGCATGCACAGACATTACCACTTATTTTTGAAAATAGACTGAAAAAGCTGTGAAGTTAACAAGGGCCTCAAGAGTTCCATCATAGCAGACAATATCGCCCGGACAGTATCTCTCACAAATAACCAGCTGACGCCGCTTGGAGAAGAGGCTGCACTTGGCTGCAGTGTCCATCCTCATGAAGAATCGCCTGATGCAACCCATCTGCTGCAGAATCCGTAACATGTCCAGTGTCAGTACACATGGCTCTATCTGACGGGAGAAGTTGGACCTTAACAGGTCTTCCGTCACACCGGGATTGTCCAAGATGTACGACAGGACTGCGGACAGGAGCTGGAAGAACACAGGGCGGTTCAGTGTTCCATCAGGCTTCCTCCACAGCCTCGGAATGTACATTATCTTCTCAAAATTCTCCACATTAATGTTCTTTGTCATTGCCTCATAATAAGTTCGTTTAAGGCAACTGCTATTGCTGTCTCGCGTCCGTCGACTGTTTGTGTTTTTCCATCCAATTTCACTTTTATCGTCCTTACTCACAGTGGAAGCACAGCTGTTCTCCTTGCCAGCATTTTCCAAAGAACATGACGATGAGGGTTCGGAGCCTGTGCTTCCTGGTGCACCTTCTGCAGTGGTTCCTCCAGTATCAGCACCACCTTCAGCAGCATTCTCCGACCTGCCACCGGTGTTGCTAGTCACCTTGAGCTGGTCTGTTTCTGCTACCTTCCTTACTTTGGCTCTTAGGACATGCTCCTGCTCTCCAAGAGTTGAGGTGTAGGCACGCATCTCTTTAGGGATTTTGAAAGAACGGATCACCCAAGGTTTGCAGTGCTGAAGCGCAACGTATCGAATGCATGTCACTCCAATACGCAGTATAATTTTCCTTTCAACCAAGAAATCAAGGTGAGAGTTCAGCGTCACACTGTCCATAGCTGAATTGAGGGCTTCGCAGAGCTGGGCATAGGTGACTCCAAGCTGTTCTTTCTTCAGAATGAAGTAGTAGATTTCAGTTCCAAGCTGGGCATCTTCGGGGGCTTTTCCCTCCTGTTTGTAAGCATCGGCGATGCCTTCTGCTGTCCAGGAGTGGCTGACTGCACTCAAGCTGTAGCAGGCACGTTGCTCTTGGATAATCTTATCGTACAAAGGGTTACGAACTTTCAGAGCATACGACTTGTCTGTGGGGTCCTCGAGAGTCCAGCCTGGGATGAGATCCTCGTCGGTGAGTGAGAAGTCGAGCTTGCATGATTTGATGACTACATAGTCCTGAGGACGCAAGTGATTGTATTGGAGTGCTTTCGTCATGTCTTGCCTGAGCATATAAAGGAATGAACGAGACGTCTTGGCATTGCCACCAGCTGTCACAAAGTTGAGGCTCTTTGCTTTGTCGCAGAGTGTGGAGTTGCTCCCGAGGGGCTCTTCAGCCTCGGAGGCAGTTGGTTCTGCCTTTCTGCCTTCTGGCTTCCGCAGGTGCATGCTCCCAGCAGCCATGCTACAGTCGTATTCAACTATTGCTTGAGGCACTTCCATAGTGTAACTGAGCTTGTTCATCAGCAGCAGTGTGAACAGCAATGGTGCATATGCTGGCTCAATACCATCATGGAAGCTATACGGCTCACCACTCCTACGCTTCGCCAAGAGTTCAAGCAGCAGTTTTCCCATCGATGTTATGTGCTGAGGCGAGTAGCGCCGCGTCATATCGAATTGGAACTTCCGGGACAGTGTGAACGGCAGCATGGAGAGGTTGAGAGAGATGAAAAGTTTCTTGGCGTTTGGGTGCTTTCTGCAGATGACACCATTGTGCCTCAGTCGAGCAGTCACAGAGCGAACAAGATTGTCTGGATACTGCTCGTAGATTTTGTAGAGTATCAAGGACCAGTTACTCTTGCCATCGTCAGCTGCGAGCGAGGCCAGGATCACTACTGCCACTGAGCTGAAGTGTATGTCAACAAGGTTCTGAGGCTCTGTATAAGACCAGCTGTCCATTTCAACTTGGCCACTCACAATGATTTCATAACGGTTCTTCAGCTCATCAAAACTATTGGGGAGGGAGACCTCCCGGTGCCTCTCCTCTGAGCTCTTGCTGAATTTTTTCATCAAATGATCAAGGACAGTTCTGAACATAGTCAACCATTGTTTTTCATCTGATTTCACTGGCTTTGGCCCATGAAACATTTCCACGAGCGTCTGGTCTTGCTGTGCTTCACAAAGGAAGACTGAGGCATTGGCCTTGGTTGCGGGGTTCATCAACATAAATCGCAGTCGCCTCTGACATGCCCGAGATGTCTTATCCTTGCTCAGCTCAGGAAAGCGCTCATTCAGGATGTCCCTGATGACGGTGAATGGCACCACCATCTTATCCAAATGTCGGTCCAGAAACCAAGAACAGACCTTGCACATGAGCAGAACAATGTCCTCCTGTGACGACCATGAAACCCGCATGGTCTTCATTTCCTTTAAAGCAGCTTTATCTTTGTCATCATAGTAGGGCCTGCGAACATTGAGACGCTTCCTAGGCTGGACAACCCTGACGGTAATATCAGACTTCTTTCGTTGCAGAGCTTTTTTCTTGGGCTGGTGATCAGCAGCTTTCTTTGCTCCTTTCACAACAGGCACTGCCAATGGCTTGCCATCTGGTTGTTTTGGGTAGTACACTGACATCCGAGAAATTGCATCTCGAACCCTTTTTTGGCTTTGCTTTTGAGGAGGATTAGCTCCTGTGTTTTTCGAAGCTCTGTCCAAATAGCTAAGAAGTCTCTGCAGAGGCTTAGCACCTTTTGGGTTTGGCTTTCTGCTTTCAGCGGTGGATGTGCTCAGCTTTGCAGGCATCGGGGTGGCGCAGGCCCAGTTTCTCTTGAGATGTGCAAAGAGGGCAGAGTCAAAGCCCGCGGCCCCAAGCTGGTCACCGGGAACTGTGCCATTGTCTTGCTCTTCTCCAAACTCTCTGTTTCTGCAGGCTTCAATCATGGCTGGCTTCTTGTACAAATTCTGAAGCTCTATGGTTTGACCTTGTATTGACTGCGGCATTCCAAGAGGAGTGCAAATGCAAGTGTTCTCTACTTCCAACCAGAAGTGGTCGACGTCCTGCTGAGTTTCAAGAAAGAAGTGCTTTACAGGATACTCAATGTCAGTCGATACCTGGTGGTAACCTGGATGAGAGATTTTTGTGTCTTTGATGCGTAGATTCCTGTGCAGGAAAAGGTAGACTTGGTCCTTCTCCTTGAGGCGCTGTGGCCCAAAGGTGACCATCCCTACAAACGCCAGCCTCTTCACTGTCTCGTGGATTGAGTAGATGTACCTCCTGGCAAAAAGCAGCGCATTCCTCAGCTTCACAGGCAGACTTCGAACGAGGTAGTGACACTTAATCTTATCATGAAGGTACTCTTCGAGCCCTTCAATTTTGTGCTTGATTGAGCTCGCAATCTTGACAAAGAGAGAGAGTGGCAGTGAGAGTAGGATGTCTGCAAACAAGACCCATCCATTGGGCGTGCTTGGACTGTTGGACAGAGGGGGAACAAACATCTTCCAGCTAACAGCCTTCTGGTACTGTGTTGGGGTTGTAGGGTCATCCGATAACCGTTCTTGCGCAACACCATCGTAGCTGTACAACAAGTAATGCATGAAGGCATAACAGAGATGCATCCTGCGAAACTTTGGCTGTGCTCCATAGTAGCGCCCTATGGCAGGATTGTAAGTCATCTTGGAACAGGTACTGGGTTCGGGTGCAGGGCTGCACTCTGGCTTCTTGGGCTCCTTTGGTGTGGCTTGGAAATACTTGAATTTGGCCTGCTCTATGGTCGCCTTGACGATTTCATCATCTTTGGTGACAGATGGCATACAAATCAGCTTGAGGTCCCTCACATTTTGCCCCAGTCTCAGGACAGTATGAATAGTCTTGAGGTACCCGCCATTGCAGAGCTTGGAGACCAGCCGCCCGAGGGACACCCGGTCCAGTTTCGTTGTTGAGCCTTCCTCTTCCTCGGCCTTTTGCAGGGCCTTCTGCAGTTTGTTGAAGTCCGTGACCACTTTCTCAGCCTTTAGATACTCGATGATCCTATTTGCCCTCATGAGCATCTTGTAGGAAGGGAGCAGCTTTTGCAGGGGCTTTCGATTCATCACCTCCGAGAGTGTAGGGAAGCCTATTGTTCCCTGTGGCTTCACTTTCGGAAAGAAGCAGACACCGTCAGTTTCTATAGTAATAGTGGGTTGCTCAACCTCAGGAGCATCTGCGGTGCTGTCATGCAAGCTATCATTGGAAGCTGAGCAAGAAGGAGTGTCTATGCCCTTTTCGGCTTCTTTCAGCTCCTCTCTTGCTGTGCTCGTGCCTACAGGCAGCTGTTTGGCGACAGCAGGCGTTTCTGCCTTCTTTGCAGCTGATTCAGTTGTTTCCACTTTTTCTGGAGCTTCTTTTGTTGCTTCCTGCACTTCTGCAGCCGATAGTGATTTTGACAGTGAGGAAGCATCTGTCTTTTGCTTTTTAGCGGGTGGTGGATCTACTCTTGGCTGCTCTAGCATGCGTTTCTTCTCAGCTACAATCTTCTTGTGCATCTCAGACTTTGTAGCATACTCTGGACAAAAGTACCTGATCACACGCTGCTTGCCCACATCCTCCCTGTATGGTACCACAAGCTGTCTCCTCATCAACCCCTTCAGGAGATTCCGAACCTCCAGGCGGGTTGTCATTAAGGCGGCATATAGTTCACGCAAAGTCATTCCTGCCGTACCAGTCTTGTAGACCTCCTTCAAAGCTTGGTTAAGTCTCGGCCTGTCATACGTGTACTTCTGCGGGTGAAAGAAGAGGCCCGTGCTCTTGTCGGCGATGTACCCTTCGAGGTCCTCCTCTTCTTCCTCCTCCTCGTAAGGCCTGATAAGCTCACAGATGCGAACATTGCGCGGCTTGTTGTTCTTTGTGTAACATTCCTCGTGCGGCGAGTTTGGATAGAACTCGCTGTACGGCACAGTATGCCGTGCCACGTATTTGGCCGCTGGGCCATACATGAGTTTTTTTGCCGCCGTGGCCGTCAGGCCAAGCTCGTTAAACAATTTGGACGACTCTTCGCGCTTGTTCGGTTTGCTGTCTAACAGGGCGCAGAGCTCCCGGGCCATAATCTGACTCTTAGTTTTCACCTCAACGAAGAACCGCGGCAGATGGAGCAAGAAACCTACTCTGCTACCGCCGCCCTCCATCTTCAGGCAGAAGTCCTGCTTCGTGATTAGGTTTCGCTGCACTAACTGCTTGCGCATGATAAACATGGTCGCGTGTGTAAGGTTCAACACACGCAGGTCCAGTTTCCCCTGCGTCGTTTGGCCCAAGTAACGGGAGCGACCAATACGCTCCATTATGCAGTACTTTACTTCGCTCAGGTCCAAGTCCGTGATCGAGTTGTTGGGCCCGATCAGCGCTCGCTCACGAGTTATTTGGTCGGCCACTATAACCAAACGGTTGCCCCACCTAGCAACGGCGTCGTCCAGGTTGAGTGAGCTCTGCCGGACTTCGTCGCTGACATCTTTGCGAGTGTCAAATGCGCAGCACGAGCCGAGCTGCCCGTTCTTGTTGACCAACTTGTAGGGGTAAGGATCCGGCGGAAGCACATTGGGTTCGACCACGTATCCCGTGTTGGGATCCACGTTCTTGTACCGGTCGTAAATGACGAGGTCCATGCGGGGCTCTTGGAGCTCGTAGAAGCTGAGGCGAGTCTCTGGGACCAGCGCGCTCCATATGAAGGCTTTGGACTTGCTGTCCAGAGAGAGAGTAAAATTTGGACGCAGCTGCAGGCGGACCCACAGTGCCTGTAGCGTGATGCCATCGAGTCCTTCCAGCGCTATCTCGTCGATGCAGCACGAGTAAAAATCGTTTTGTGGCGTCATGTTTTTCTGCGGTAGAATCGCCAAATGCAAGTGCTTATCACACCTGCAAGTGGCACCTGTCACCGATTACAGCTCTAAAGAAAAGTAGCCACCGTAATAAAAGCATGCGCGTCGCCATGTTAAAAAGCGCAACTTCGATTCCAATTTCGGATTCTAGTGGATTCTTTGAAACAAGCAGCTGTAAGAACTTGTAATCCACAAAATCAATGAAATCTTAACAACAATTATTATAGACACTTCTTCAATCAATAAAAACGTGGATGATTAATTTTTATAAAGTCTCATTAGGCAAGATAATTGACCCCGATGAGACCACGACGTTTCTGGCTTGGATTGGCCTCGGTATTGGTGGTATCAGGCTCATTGGCTTGTTCCCGTCTTCCTGTTCCACCACCGCAATTCTGTTGCGGCGGTTGTAGCGTTGTTTGCGATAATGCCAGTGGAGTAAGTTTGGAGAGGATTTCTTCTGAACATTCTGAGGATCGGAACTCCCACCGTAGCGAGGTAAGAACTGTAAACCGATGCAAGTGCTGTAGCTAATGCGCTTATTTCGTGGTTCTCGGAAATCGCGCGTTCACCCTCGCAAGCGGTTGCATTTGTAGACAACTCGTTTGCTCCGTTTATCGGTCATGTTTTCCCGCGAAACCAAATTGAACAGCTTTGGAAATAGCAGCTCGAACACTTTAGGTATCTGAGCTAATAGCGCTGAGATGCGTTCGTTCTCCGCAAATTTCGTGACGCTTCAGAAGACGCCGCGTCTGGCCGGGAGCTGTCACTTGTTTACGTGCAACTGGAGTTCAAGAACCGATAATCACGTGGGAGTTATGCTTTGCTTCATATGTAGGCTCGATCCGCTTTGCGTGTTTCATCCTGCTATGTTGACAGCGGTGAAACTTCTTAACTGTTGTGTATATTGGTCTAAAAAATGTTGCCTAGCTTACTCGTGTCGTGTTGGCTTGGGTTCGAGTGGTTGTGCTTACCTACGTCACCTCCGTTTAGCACTACGAGGCAGAACCAACTTCTATAGCGTTATGCAGTCGTAAAACGTCGGTGCCGAAGGCCACGCAAAGAACTATGCAATCTTGTCATGCGTGGGGTAGCTTCGCTAAGATTTCAAACATCTCCAAATGAGCCAGGCGTGCCTTCTTATGGCGGCTGGCTTCACAGTATTGGGAAGCGAGAGGCCAAGGAGGCCAGCTTTTAGACAATCAGTAAAGCGTGGCGAACAGAAGTCGTGAATTGCGTTATGTAAAATTAATGACCCTGTTGTAATAAGTAATGTGCCTTACAGTTGATACAACTAGCCCCCCCCCCCCCCCCCCCCCCTCCTTACGTAAGTGCGTTGTTGTGGAGCATCTGGGCCTGTGTCCGTCCTCTTCCCGGCTTTGTGTTCGTTTTATAACACCCAAAAGTGACGAGAGTGTGTGGATGTATGCCATGATTATGGAGACCAAGCGAAGTAGCGCCAGAAACCAATCGATTAGTATTTTCGAAGATCAAGCAAGGTTTTTTTCTGCATTGACGGGAAATTTTGTTTACCTTTTGCTTTCGTGATATTAGAAAGTTTGTCATTCCATTTCAAATTACAGGGCACGTTTTAGTGAAGCATTATGGAGCATTATGAATGAATGCGCAGTTTATTTACATACTTGAGGCTCTTGGGAGCATATACGGTCATCTATTATCGGAATGAAGTTGGGGGAGGGGGGGGGGGGGGCAGTTTGCACATCACTATGAAGCGGGACTGAAGCTAGAATAACCATCAGCGGCCATAGCATGCAAAAAATATTTCTTTATGGTTGTAGTACTCACAGCTGATCGTACCACTATTATATGAAATAATGTTGCGGTTGAGCATATTTAGGTTTAACCTGAATGGCACCCACTATTCCAGCTTCAACACATCGCACCAAACTACACTTACTGCTGAATTCCATGTACAAGTGAAATTTTAGTTCATATGATAGTGGTTTAGCTGGAAAGGTCTGGCTTTCTGAGCAACCATTATATTATATTATACATTTTGACAATCACGTCAAAATCATGTCAAAATCAAAATCACGTCTCGAAGTCATCAGCATGACTTCGAGAAAGCTTTGCTCGGTATGAACGTTGACTGAGCCCGAGCTTTTGTGTACTGCTTAGACTATTTATTGTGCTGCTTTCAAAACAATTTACTTTTGTATAATCTGCAGGGATAACTGTTCAGATTGTAATTATTGAATGTGGCTGTTAATTGAAGTGTTTGTATATATATATATATATATATATATATATATATATATATTTCTTGTGTGTCTGTGCTAGACATTTGGCTTTCATTATTTTACTGTCCATTCCCTTTCATCCTTTTTTTTCCTATTGATCACCCATTCTATATTCTTGCATAATTAATTATTGCTGTTGATGTGTGCATAATTGATTATTTGTTCCCCTCCCCACCTCACCTGCCTGGTCTTCAATGACCGCAGTATTTCCAAAATAAAAAGTAAATAGATCAATTTTGTCTTGACAAACATAATTCAGAATGCAACATGCTGTACTACATAATCTGTTGTGCATAATTTGTCTGCTGTTGCCCCTGAGGGGCAGCTACATCATCCCTGCATCAGTTTTATGTTTGAACGCACAAAGTTGACGATGTGAAGTAGTATAAATATTCTAATTTCTGAATAGTCACTATTTGATTTGAGGTCTGAAATAAATGGAACAATTTTATGGGGGGGGGGGGGGGGGGGGATTTGTTATTCAAAAAGTTTTGAATATTTGTGATCTCTATCCCAAAAGGTACTTTGATCCTTCTCTGGTTTTCTTGGTTTTATTTTATCTTAGTTTGTCACTGCAGCCATTGTGTTTTGCAAGGTTATTGCCCCTACGATCCAGCTCCAGCTTTATCTTTAATTTTTGCTCAGTGCCCATTGAGTCCTCATCATTTGTTAATGTGATTTGTGTTTTAACTTGGCCCTAATCAGAAGTTCCTAATGGCTCCCGTGTATGTCAGACATGTAGCTTAATTTCAGCATTAGATAATTATAATGTTATTTTGCACATTCAACTTCGCTGAGTTGGTGGAGAGCGTCCTGTGTTCTCTTACAACGTGAGCCAACGTTGTAAGATAATATTATCCTTATGTAATTAGCATTTTCACTCTATTTCTGCGTTACCAAGACCCAACCAGAAACAGCAGTAGTGCTGGCTCCGCCGTCATATGGTGCTGTGTTCATCCAGAAAATGGATTAGAAACATTCCTGGTGCTGTATGAATTTTTTTTGGGTGGGGAAATGGTAAAACAAAAACAAGAAACGTGTCAGAAAAATTACGTTGTATTTGGACCCCCTTTTAAACCATATAAGCAGAGCACAGCCACTGACCGGTATACCAATTAGTGATTTGTAAAAATGCCATTGCGCATGCGCAAACGTGCCTGTCACTAGTGCTCTCTACATGGTTAGGTATGAAAGCAGACAAACAACCAATGCAGGCGTAGTGCTAGCCTTGAGACGCCTTCTTGAGATGGTTGTGATCGCGCTATTTTCATGAAAATGCCGGCTAGTTGTGTTGCATATAGGTGTAAAAATTGCTTCACCGGCAAATGGAGCTCGAGTTCATTTTGCTTTTCATCTTAGAGGAGGTATCCGGCAAGGAAAGAAGCACCGAAGATGCCATGACGGCACAATTTTGCTCTGCCGCACTACTCCAGTTCTCGTCGTGCTGCCCACGGCTTGTAAACTGTCATTTCTCAGTGCTGCAGAGTTATCTCAGCCTGCAAGCTTCGGGATGCCCTTAAATGCAGCCGTATTTGCCGGAAAAGTGAGAAGCTTAAAATGGACGAGGACGGACAGAGCGTGCGGCAGCACTGTGGTATTGCTTACTTTGCCTGTTTTGCACTTTTCGTCACGAAAGCAACCAGCTCGCCCAAATGTCCACATTGATGCATTTGCTCTCCATGCAGGACTACCAACAAACTAAAATGTAAGGGGAGCCTGTTAAGCGTGCGCCACCCGCTGTGGTTGCTTAGTGGCTATGGTGTTGGGCTGCTAAGCATGAAGCCGCGGGATCGAATCCCGGCAATGGCGGCCGCATTTCGATGGGGGCGAAATGCGAAAATACCTGTGTACTTAGATTTAGGTGCACGTTACAGAACCACAGGTGGTCCAAATTATTCCGGAGTTCCCCACTACGGCTTGCCTCATAATTAGATTGTGGTTTTGGCATGTAAAACCCCATAATTTTTTTTAGTTGCGCGTGCGCCAATGCTAAATATGTAGATGTTCCAAATGCATAAACATGGTTCCCTGCATCAGCTAATCACACAGAAAGTTGACCCCACATGCTCGTACTGGTAGCTGGTGCTTCGAAAGCTCATTCAGAAATATGCTGCATAAAACTCGCAGTTCACCAACGTTGCTGGAGCGACAAGTAAAGCACAGCACATGGATGAGTGAATCAATTTTAGTGTCTTGCGCAAGGAAACTAATCTACAAGCAAAAGTTTGCTCACACAGCGACACTTTGGTTGTGTGCTCCTACGACGTTGCCCATAGTCTTCTCTAACTAGGCTGAAATGAAGTGCACACTACTTTTCATTGAAGGAGCACACGTTACTCGCACCAGACCCATACTGGCACCAGGAGTCTCCAAATTCACCATATATTTAACATACTCTTTCTTCAATGGGCCTGGTGAGCAGTGGAAGTTTTAGAATGCAGATGCTGCCGCACACGTTCAGTTTCAATGGCACACTTTGGCACATCGAAGGTTCATGCCATGTCCAGAATCAGAACGACGCCATCTTCGATCATTTTTGCCACAATGAAAAACGCACGTGGCTACCACAGCAAGGGCCAGGCACAAGCCTGAAAATGAAACTCGCTTTCTAACCAAATACTTTCTCACACAAGGCGCTGGAGCGTCGTTTGTTGTACGACAGGTGGCGCTCACTATTCTTCAAATCGTCAGTTGTGCCCACCTTGGTCAAATGTAGCCTCGCGTGACATTGCCACCAGCAATGCAGTTCTTCTCTAGTTCTATTCAATACTGTAACATTGATTCAGCTTTTCCGCTTGTGCTGCAGTGTCGGTGAGCAGCAACCCAGCATGCATAAAGTCGCAATTTTATCAACAGTGAGCCAGAGAAAGAAGCACAGAGTAATGACACTTGGTTCTTGTCATATTAAATAGTGGCTTAGGCTGAAAAGTGGTTTAAGCTGATTGGCCTAGAGGAGGGCTCACAAATTTTGCTACTTTCGGTGAAGTATTGGAAAGCTAACAGTTCCGAAAGTAGTGAAAGTATTTAGAGCGCAAACAGATAAGAACAAGGAGACATAGTTATACATTTTGTTTCATTCTTGCCTCTGTCCTTGTCTGCGCGGAATGTACAGGTGCGGGCAAAAGTAAATGGAACTTGTTAGGTGGGGCGTAGCTGCATTCTAGTGCCCTCCAGCAGCCTCTGGCTATTAGTGCTGGCCTGTGCATAAGCATGATTCAATTTCTACCTTCTCCCCGAGGCTACTAGAGGGCACTGGAATGGAGTTAGGTCACAGCTCCTGCATTCCATTTGCTTCTGTACGTGCAGGGTTCCACCAACTAGCACAGCACAATCTCGAAGGTTTAACTGCCAGCAGGACACAGTACAAAAAGCAACACGATTGTGAGATGAGTGTGGAACTCAGTGGCCAGGCATGGAAAAGGGGAGTGAAAGTAAATCTCGGGGGTACTTGAGTGTGGGAGGTGGCAGCAAAAATAGTTGAAAAAGTTCAATGGACTCGAGTGGCTTGGCAATTAGTACATTTACTGCGACAATAGCAGGTTCTTGCAGCAGACACTGTTACCTTCTCAATAACTTCTTTGCAATCCGCCTTTTTCACGGCGCTACGGCGCATGCGCCCTGCCCTGGCGGATTAGTCGCGAAACGTTTTGGAAGGGTCGCGCGCGCGGCCGTGCGGCCCCGTCTCGGGGAAACGTCCCCCGAAAAAAAAAAAAAAAAAGTGCTCGGACGCGCGCTACTGCAAGTGCAAACTCGTGCCGTGTACCTCGTTGAAACTTCACTGGTAGCTCGACGTTGGTGCGGTACCGAAAACGTGCGTAGCGTAAGACTGCGACGCCACTTTTAACAGAAAGCGGCGAGGGCTTCGTCCAGATTGCACAGGGAACCACGTAGTTGCCGCCTTGCATTGATGGCTGTAATAGCAAATTTATCGATAAACCCCTGCGTTACACTTCGACGACACTTAAAAACACTTTGCTGACGAAGACATATCTTGCAGCGTCGGTCCTCGCTTGCTGGTAGTGGCAGTATGTGCCCGACTTCACGTACTCGTTCAAGGTGCGGTAACACTGGGTCGATACGAGACCGACAAGACGCGCATACCAACGATTGGCCGACCATTCGGCACTGTGTCGCTGAGACCATTTTATCATACCAGGCCTACAAGACGTAACCGACGAGCGCGAGTTGTCGTACTGCGACGGACTTTCTTGTCGACGGCACCGATAAAATCAGCGTGCCGACCATCATTCGACCGAACCCCGCGCGATCAGCCATCGAACCGATAACGCGATAACCGCAACGGCTTCGTTGGTATGTATAAATAATCGCGCTCGAAGTGAGTCAAGACATGCCTACGAAGTTGAAATTCACAAGATTCGACCCTCTCAATCCGTGCACATAAGTTTGAGGCAATGTTGATGCTGTTCAGCGAAGGTTAGGCCTGGCGCCGTCGAGTTCGCGCACCCGCTACCGGCGGACCTGTACTGAAAAGTAAGCAAGTTATAATGAAGGAAACTGCTTTTATAGTCCAATTCTAAACTTAGCGATTTGATATAAACTACCCTTCGCTTCGATCGCCGCGTACACAATAAGCTCAAGCGGGGACACAGCGCTGTGCCCAACGCCTGTGCCAACATCTGTACGTCACCATTTCCGTAGGCTGCCGGTCGTATTCGCAGCGTAGATGGGTGGGTTTTTACGTGTTGGCATGCTGACACATTTCTTAATTCCTGAGATGTACTTTTTATCTCTGCGACAAACCCGAAACAAGAGACGGTACATTCGGTACAGCAGCATAAACAGCTGCTTCGATACCAACGGTGTCAGCGATGGCATCCGCGTTTTTGCAGGAGAACAACACGCCTTTAAATGAGCGCTTATGCGAGCACAGTTTGCTCTAATAATGTTTTATGACACGCGCAAACTAACTATCGCGAAGTTAAAGAAAAGCGAGAATCAGTAATAAATTAACAGCCCAATATTTGTAACTGGATCACATGCAGCCGCCATTGTTTAAGTGGCTCAGCCACTCATACTGACTCGTCTCACGATGGAACAACGCGGCTCATATGAGCAGATATGTGTGTTTTATTCTACGTTTTGACATTCTTTTATATCAGTGCCTTTTCATATATGCACCTTTCCCCCATTTTTTGACGCTAACAACGATCCGTGGCTGTAGTGCCGATGTAAACAAGTGCATCGCTTTGCTAAATCCGACGCGGAAGTCTGCGCACTCGAAAACATCTTATTTATGCGAAATGTCTAAAGAATGTGTAAAAAGAATTACAAAAAAGCGAAGTGCAAGTGCAGAAGTTAGGGCCAACAAACTCCAAAGCAGCCGCGACGGCAGAGGGAACTCAGCGTGCCTTTATCGGCCGCACTGTAAACAAAACAGCACACTCAGGCCTGCTCACCCTGCATGTATATAGTTGGTGAGTGCTACATGGCTTCCAGAAACGACATGCTGCCCCCCAGAAGCCATGAATAATTATTCGCGATCCACGAAACGCACAACCGATGCGCACTTAACACGGGCGCAGGTTCACAAATCAACCGGCGAAAGCCCCAGCACCCTACCAAAATAGTTCCAGCGGCGCGCGGCAGAGGGCAGCACAGGAAAATGAAAAAGGCGGATTAGACCCGCTACCTCATATCTCATAGCCTGCTTGTCATCAGCAGTGTACCGCAGACAGTGCCACCGCAGACATGCATGTAAAGATGAACCGCAGCTGTGCGCAACACATTACACATGCCGCTGATTCCTTGCGCAGCATCAAGTTGGAAAGCAGTGAATTACGCAAAATAACAATTACGTCTGCAGTGGCTACCCCATAATACGAGACCGAAGATCATGCAGAAAGGCAGAATGTAAGGGAATAGTCTACAGATTCACGTGACGTCATGGACCCCGCTTATCGCCATGCTGGTGCACCAGCATGGTGGCTACGATGACGTCAGTGCAAGCCATCATCTCTACAGGTGCATTCAGGTGACGTCACATACGCCCTATTGGTGTCCAGTTCACAACTTCCGCTCCGCCGCAAGAGATAAGCGGACCGAGATAACCCCTAACTAACATAGTGTTGACGATACAACAATATGGTGGCATCCATGACGTCAGTGCATACCCCCGATAAAGCAGCCTACGTAAGGGTGACAAAACAGTGCGCCCGCAATTCCAGGGGAAGCAAAAACAAGAAGGTATGCACCCTGATTCAGCAAGTCCTTTCTTTTTCAAAGTGAGTAGCCCGTTCTCTTGATCGGTGGTTGGCGGTCGGACTTTCAGTGATGATGCGAAGGGCGCGCGCCGAACGCCAACAGTAAGTGATGATGATTAATGGGGTTTTATGGCGCAAGGGCCAGGGAAGGCCCGCCAACAGTAAGTATGTCTAATTAAGAAACGTATAGTTCCCGTAACGTTATGAGCTCTAGGTATGGTATTTACAACGGTAGAATAAATACTTTGTCAAATTTCATCAAACATCGAGAGCTATTGCGGTGGTTATGAATATAGGGAATGAGGGGGACAATGCGAAGGCAGCCCTTTGCTCTGTTGAAGGCATCGTGACATCATCCAGAGTTGTGCGTGTAAGCGAATAGCCATGGCCTGCCGGCACGTGCTTCCGCGCGAGAACTTTGTGACGAGCGCCTTCCTCTTCTCCCACCTCCCTCTCTACCTGTGGTGGCTGCAGGAGAAAGCTCCGGCACAGCTACAGATGTACTGGTTAACGGTTCTATTCTTAATGGAATTGCACAATGAAACAACAAACGCTGTCTTCTTCTTCTTTCTGGGGTTTTACATGTGAGGAACGCCATAGTGGAGGGCTCCGGATTAATTTTGACCACCTGGGGTTATTTAACGTGCACTACAACGCAAGCACACGGGCATTTTTGCATGTCGCCTCCATCGAAATGCGGCCGCCGCGGCCGGGATTCGATCCCACCAACAAACGCTGTCTAAATGTCCTCACTGCAATAAATATACGCCTTCAGGTGCATTATTCATTTCTCTCTCTCTACTTTCCCATCACTTTACCTACCCCTACCCTAGCTCTCTCCACGGCGTAAGGTAGCGAACCGGATCTTCCCCTTTCTTCTGTGCCTCTATTAAAGCGAATAGATATTTACAAGCGTTCGGCTATTCGCTACATTGATAATCATTGTCGATGAGTCTGCACATTTTTTTGTCATCATTTGGGGGAGATGTTGGGAAAGGGTGGGGAGGGGGGGGGGTAGTACTGTTTTTTCGCATAACGCGAAACTCACCAATCACGAAATTAGCATGGCTACGAAGGAAACACGCGCAAGCGTGCGATAGAAGTAGCGGATAAAGGTGAATACGCAGTAGCAAGCCATGATAAAGTTTATCGACAAACATCAACCACGTGGTCGCTCTGACATCATGTTCGAAACTGGCATAAAAGCCAACTCCGATGAGGCACGGACGTCAGAGCAGCAAGCAGCCGGCAAGAAACAAGACACGCGCGTTTACGCACCAGTGCCAAGGAACTGCTCGATCGGCTCGGACATGTCTCTTCACCGTCGCACGGCGACGGTTTGCCTGCTGCTGACTTTCCTCGGAGGTAGGCGTATCCGCTACGTTACCAAGCGTGCCGGCACCTCTTTCAAGCGTTTCATTATGCACATGTTGCTTTTATTCTTTTTTTTTTTTAGCCATAGCGTCCGGGCAAAATGTGTCATCGACCAAGCCTTTAGTTCACAACGCAACGATGACGGTACTCCGTCAACTTACCACCAGCTTCAGGGCGCCTTCCAGCTCCTATCCGCCCACTGCAACTGTTGAAGCCGTGACCGCCACTCCAATGGAGCCTTCAAAAAGCAGCCAAGCCGCAAAACGTACCACGCCCCCAGTTATGGTCACGACCGCGCGGCATGCTGCCACTCGGGAGACTCAAGAGGCAGCGTCCGCGGAAACATTCGTGATGCCGTCGGTTGACGGCCTGGTCAGGGGTGAAATTCGCTCGTCAATGGAGAGCGAGACCACTCCTGCCGAAGACCTAGCTGTTCCCACACCCGCGCTGGCCTTCAAAGAAGTCTTCACCAATGACGCGTCTGAACCGAGCTCGATGTCGAAGACGTCCGCTACGTCAACCGCAGACTCTCTTACGAACGTGACAGAACAAGTTTCTTCCGCAACGATGACTTCGGCCGCTTCGATCTCCAGCACCGAGTCTGAACGGGAGGACGATATCTCGTACCTCGCGAGCCTCTTCCCGGATCTGGACCTCTTCGACGACTCTACGCGAGACGGCGCTTCAACACCCCCCTCGGTGTCAACGACGACCCCGGCCGCGGACACGCCCACAATCGAAAAGCCGAGCGGATACAACATGAGCAGGGAGCGTTACTGCATCGCGGCCAGGTACTGCTACAAAGATCTGAACGAGCGCTGCGTCATGCGGCACATGAAGAGCGTGTGCGGGTGCGGCCGAGCCTTCTACAGGAACCCCGAAACATTGGTTTGCGAACGTAAGCTGTTTCGACTCCTACCGCACTCTAAGTGTTACCGCATGCGGCCAGACAGTTTTTCACCTTCCGCTTTCCTTTGCTCTCAGGCCCTTCTCGGCTCTTATTTCACTACACTATCTAAACATTTTGGATTTTGCGACAAGATTTGATTAGGCATTTCGTCAAGTTCAAGCACGCCCTCCTTCTAATGCATAAGAAAGTACGCCTGTCCTATTATTCTCACTCCAACTTGGGCACACAAGTATCGTCTCTCTTCTCGTTTTAGCACCAACAAGCGCAGAGAGCCGCGCTTCCACTGCCCTCTCCTTGCGTCCGTGTAACTCCGCTGCTGTCACTGACGAAGCTAGTGAATTCATCACTCCCTCGATCCTCAATTCAACCGACTTCGTCTCTCCTGTACCCGTTATCGTACTTTTCTCGCTCACGCCCACTAAAACTTGACGCGTGTTCACATCGGTCGGTACTATTCCATTCACGTCCCTTTTTGTCACACCGCCTCGCAGGGAAGCTGCCATTGCTCGTCTCCCTGGAACTTCCCGAGCACTCGTACGTGCAGGAGGTCGCAGACAAGAAGTCCCTCGAGTTCAAGGCGTACGAGTCGGCAGCGCAGCACTTGGTAAGGGAAGAGGCCGACCCCTTGGCCTTCCCTCCTCTCGCCAGCTACGAGCCCGAGGATCAGGCCTTCCGGATGTTTTACGGCACAGAGCCTGCTCCCAACGCCACGGAAGCGACGACCGCTTTTGCTTTATCTAGCCAGGCTTCTTAAATAACGCTGTCCAGTTTTTTTTTTTCTTGTTTATTATGCTGCATGTGGCGAGCTCCTAGAGCTGCCGCGGCGAAGTGAAATAAAATTTCTGCTTACATGTTCCACTTATCGTTTCATGGCTTGCGGCACGGTTCTTACAAATGTTACCGTAATTTTTCTTCCTTTCACGGCGAACTTCAGCTCGCCATTCTTGCTAGCAGTACTGCGTTCTAGTCTGATAACTTCCTCCGAAAACCCACTTTTGACCACGCTACACGTTTACTATTCCTTCGCAGATTTGGGGTCTGGTGAAGAGTTCCAAAGTGCTCGCTAGCACGGTTATAGACGTCGAGGTCACGGGCTTCCGTCCTGGGCTGCTGGTGCGCAGTAGGCTCGTGGTCATGTCGTCCCTGGTGCACAAGCTCGCCGGCAACGTGTCCGGAGCCGTGCAACGGGAGATCCGCACGGCCATCGGCGGTCATAACTCGACCGGACTCTTCCTGCGGACCGGAAACATGAGGACTGTGGCCGCTGACGTAGGCAAGTTTACGTTGTTACTCGCAAAGTCACGTCGAATGCCAGTAGCGCGACCCGCTGAATTTGTCTTGGTGCTCGGACTTCCTCGGACGTGATCGACTAATCGTTTTTTCCTCGTGTTACGTAGTGCCACTAAGAATGTTAAGGTAGGCATGCATTAGTAAATTAGGCTTCGTAAGTAGCAACTGCCGCTCTTGCCGAGAGCGTTATGTTTGTGTGGCAACAAATGTCTTGTACGTCATTTTACTCTTCACGCAGCCGTATGCGAGACTGGTCACTGTTGCCGACGTCCTGAAGTTCTCGCAACCATTCACCATGACGTCATGAAGTTTGACAGCATCTAGTCTTATTGGAAAATGACAGCCCTGGCGTTCTAACGGAATCAGAATTAACTCGGCACGATAATCTCTACTGCGCTAAATGTCCCAGATAAAAAAAAAAATCTCGACTTCCCACTGTCGTACCGGCACTAAGGTTCCTTAAGCAGGAAAATGGCGCAATGGACAGAACGTAAAGAAGGGACAGGCAATGTTATTCTCTTCCTTGCGTCCTGTTCGTTGCGCTGTCCTACTCAAGTCATCCCCAAGAAATGCAAACACGCTCATTTGCATAGACTTAGGTGCACGTTAAGGAACCCCAGGTGGTGAAAATTGATCCGTAGATCCTCACTAGATCATGATTTTGGCACTAAGACCCTAGAATCTAATTGGAATACTATGTCAGCCTAGAAAGATTGTGCAGTGGCTCTTCAATATTGTCACGTTGTAGTGACGGTGCAGTACAACCTGACAATATACACCGGTATTAATGGCGTACTATGCGGAAGGCAGGCGTCATTTTTAAAGGCAAATGTTTTTGTACCCAACAACCACGTTAGAGCCGGCCGGGTTCCTTAAAGGGACGCTGAATACAAAGGTTAATCTGAGCTAGATTGATGAGATACCCTTCTAGAATATTAAAAGAAGACACTTCCCGTGAGCAGAGACTTGATAAGTCTGAAGATACGCAAGAACGAAAGATGGGCTTGAAGTTCCCGCGCTCGATCCTTTGTACATCGGATTGACAGTATCTGTTCGGGAATAGTTAAACTTATACATAAACAACTTTTATTTATTGTATTCTAAAAGAACCAGACTCAATAAACGGCCCTAACATGCCGTAACATTCTGAAATCCGTGAAGTCATACTTATGTACCGGCGCTGTGGTAAAAGTGCTAAGATCAAAAAGGGTGATCTTGCCATTTACTTTTCTTTCCTCTGGTAACCAGCCTTTCTCAGCCAAATGAATGCGACTAGTTCCTTGGAAAAAGTACTTGACCGGACTAAGCTTAAGGTAGCCCTCCATTCAGTGTCCCTAAAAATCACTGGCAAATGGTAGGTGTGGTTATAGGAGCTTCCAGAACCGGTGCATGCCTTAGCTAAGAATGTTCACGGAAATGTTATTGCTATGGTGCTCTTTTTTCATTGTTAATTTAAAGAAACAGAACTAAGCCATAGAGAATATAAAACTGTTTCTCAGTTAGAGAGAATATAAAGCTTTCTCGGCGAACGTTGCGAATATTCTTGGTCCTTAAGAGGAAGCTTTAGCTCGGGCCCAACTCCGACACGGCCTATTAAAATGCATGCGAAACGCAGAAACGCTTTTCTCAGATAACCACGGGACCGATTTTAATGAAATGTGCTGCATTTGAGAGAAAAAAATTCTAGCGACTGATGGAAGCGGAATTTCAATTTAGTGCCTGAATTTTTTTGAACAATTTTCAAAAATTCGAAAGTTCGAAAAGAAATAGTAATACGTTTACATTTATATCTGCACCAAGAACAGATATCGTGGTTCTGTAAACGGCGTCCGTTAGATCATTCAAAGCGGACAAATTCGGTATGGCAATTTGTATCTTACGTGAATTCGTTACGTTGTGTACAAGGGTTCTGCAAAAGCTGTATTTCCGTATTACAATTTTTTTTAGATTCATGTGTAACATACCAATTTTGTCCGCTTTAGATTTGCTATTAGATGCAAATCACAGAATTGTGATATCATTTTTCATTGCTGAGTTAGGGTTGTAAACTTGATAGTTTCCTTTTCTGAAAATTCGCGATTCTTGCCAATTTTTAATAAAATTGACGACCTAATGCAAATTCGAAACTAGCGGTCACTAGATTTTAAGTATTTCTTTTAAATGCAACACATCTCGTAAACTTTGGTGCTGTGGTTGCCGAGAAAAACGAATTCTCCTTTTACATGTATTTAGTTAGGAGCACCTAAGCTAAAGCTTCCTCATTAAGTGTGGTGACCGTAGTCAGCCACTTGGGATTGGGGCGTTTACCCAGCCCTCACTGGTGGTGTAAAAAGCGCCATCAGTCATGCAATCTCGTTATAGCGTTTGAATCGCTGAGCAATGTACGTGTCTGGTCCATGTTGAACAGACTAATTGTGAAGCCCAAGTGACCGGTGTCTCGCGTTGCAGCCGTGAACCCGTGTGAGGATCGCGATTCGAACTACTGCAGCCCTTACGCCATCTGCAC
This sequence comes from Dermacentor silvarum, assembly GCF_013339745.2. Lineage (NCBI taxonomy): Eukaryota > Metazoa > Arthropoda > Arachnida > Ixodida > Ixodidae > Dermacentor > Dermacentor silvarum. The sequence goes on along the minus strand of NC_051160.1, from coordinate 59,062,032 downwards.
GTACCGAAAGCAGGACTATGGCATGAGCTGTCGCTGTCTCCCTGGATACGAGGACGTGTCCCCCGACACCGGGCACCATCCCGGAGAACTCTGCTTTTGTGAGTGACGCACGAGAATGAAGTGCTTACTTGTGAGCGCCTGAGCGGCGTTATATCGTATTCGTGTGGCAACAAATGTCTTATACGTCATTTTACTCTTCACGCAGCCATATGCGAGCCTGGTCACTGCCAGAACAATGGAACGTGCAAAAGCCTCGCCTTTGGCATAGAGTGCGAGTAAGTTAGGCACACGCTTGTTCCCGTGACACCCTTGTGTCGGTTGAAACCCGTTTACGAAGTGAGGCTTTGAGCTCGACGTTTAGCAATTTTCTTTACAAGCTCTGTCAGTAGCTTCAATTGCCACATGCGAATGCGAACATATAGCGTTCTGTTTATCCTTAACCTTTTCCGTACCACGCTGTTGTCCCGAATTATGATCAAAAATGGCTAAATATTTAAAAACCCAGCTTCCCAACATGATTTACCTCCACCTGAATGAACTCGCTCCTGCATGCGCTGCCCCACGGATTGTGCACTGCCATCTACCAGAAGCATGACAAAGCGGTGACGCAAAAACCAGCCCGTCCTCAAAACCAGCATCGTCAGAAAATGAAAAGTATCATCGAACACCTGAGCTCGTCCTTGGCTGTTCTTACCAGAAACGCTTGGACGCTCGTCCATGGCACGGAGGGATTAATAATCACCTGCATAAGCCAAGGTCTAGGGTCCTGGACGCGCACGCCTGATGCCATAGCTTCAGTCCACCATGAATGTAGTAGTTCACATTAATGCGTCATTCACGGATTACATCCGCAGAATCGCTCATATGCCTGTGTCAGTAACGCGCTGCGTCCTTCCACCGCATTCATGAATACATGCATGGCTTATATTGCCTTGGTGCGTTAGACAGGGGTACAACGCGGGCAACAAGTTGACGACGGCAGCATCGCGGGAACCACCATCGCATCAGAGCCAAGCAGAAACAGCTCGCTATTCTCTTTATGTTGAACCATGGTGCACTCCAGCTAAACGCAGCCGTCGCGCAGCACTCGATTCGATATATCTAAGCGCTGGTGCACCTCATTAAGACGACGAACTAGTACGGACGATGCGTTATTTTCTCATTGATGTCAACGAGGCTGATGCAAAGTGGGGTAACGCGCTTGAAAGGAGGCACTTGTATTTGTGTGCTCCATACAGGGCCATTCGCGCGCCTGGGTTTAGGTATGCCTCAAGCGACTGAGGTAAACGTCGGCGCATAGCGTCAGGGAAGCGAGTAAATGTGCTTATCAATGTTTAGCCGCGAGCTATATTTATGACGCATGCAAAAGGTAATGCGCTAATGAAAACGGCGGCGAATCGTTCTAAAATTATTCGTTACTGTCGACCCACTCATTTAAACGGGGCCGGTGGAGCGCCGCCTACTCGTACGCCCCAAGCCGTGCGCCTCTACTTGCATATGACGGAATTTGCCGTCGCTAAACGACCCGCATTGCTAAAAACATAAGTATAGCGCACTGCCCACCATGACGACTTTTGAACAGTGCGGTGCGCCTACAGATAAATCATTCGTGGTTACCCGGCTCGTATTTTAATTCATTTTGCAGACATCGTCTAATGCTGGAGTTTTCTTTTCTTTAGGTGTCGAGACTGGTACATCGGAAATCGATGCCAATTCCAAATGCAGCGTAAGTCGTTCATGCGTACGTGGCTTCGTGACTTGCTTTTAGTGAAGACGCCTCTTCTCTCGCAGGAATCATAATCATCGTGGTGGTTGTGGCAGTGGTACTTCTCACGGTAGTCGGGGTTACATTTCACAAGTACTGGAGAAAAGGGTACGTCACAAGAGCTCTACAGAAACAAAGCGCTATTCCCTGACGTATAGTCAAATGCATCTGACACATTTTAAATGACCATCGAATTCGAAGCCACAAACTAGCAGCGCTTGCGCAGATCTTCGTTGCTTCGCCCAGTCATCTGGAATGTTCGTAAAACTCCCGAATATTGTCAGAGATGGCTCCAAACCATTAGAGGCAACGTCTAAAAACTGTGGCGCACATAGGCATATCTTTGCTCTGCCTGGCTAGACTCGAAGGCAAGGCTTGACATTTAGATTAGGGGACGCAGGAGTCTCGTACTCTGCTTGCCTACGCGAGTCATTTAACAAAACCAAGCAGTCTTTCGGTTCTCTGGTATAAGGAAGCCGTTCGTGTCCGCTAATCTCAAATTTTACTGCTTCAAATTTGCAGTATAAGACCACTCTTCCGCCAGCAGAGCACCACTTCGGTACTTTGAAATGCTTCAAACAGTGAAAAACTAACGTGTTCAGTGTTATTGGCGGAAGTTACCCGGCAATTCTTAGATGTTCCACTATTTAAAAAGCTAATCTATGTATTACCGCGGCCGTCATGCCTTCAGCGTATGCAAGGGCAATTTTTGACGCAGTTCGAAGACTGTGGTCAAAGCTCGAGTAGTTATTGATGACTCCTAAAAGTGCGGGGTGAAATTCTGAAACGCGTAATTAACGAAGTAGCAAGAATTTTTCGAAGCTTGAACTGCTGCACTCTGGGGAACGCAACGTTCGGTGACGTTCAATCTCCTAGCGCTACCACTGCAGATTATATTCCAAACTTGCAAGGAATCTTCGCACAAGAAATGAGCCGAGCTATTGAAGTGGAACCTGAGTAAACCTGGTGTAGTGAGAACCTCATGGGGACTGTCTAATAATTCCCTCAACTGTCCTTGAACTACAAGAAGTGCAACAGCCAGCTCGCATATAAGCCTGAGGCTTGTGAGCGAGGTAGGGTAGTTGGTCTCATGGCAGAACGTTCGTGCTCTGAATTAGACAAATATATGAATAACGAAATCCTAAAACTCGTAAATGATTAAGGCAGATGCAAGAAACCTTGCATTACGCTCGGAAATTCTTGCAGGCCTTTAGGGGTTCGTTCTCGGCGGAAACTTGTTCTTGCATGATGTAAGACTATGCACTGAGTTTGCGCATAAGTCTGCTGAAGTTATCTTACCTTTAAACCGATGATTCCCGTCGTTCAGGCGCCTCCAGAGTTGCAACAACCAGGTGTGCCGCATGTTGATCATGGAGCCTGTCAAGAGGAGCTCGGCCAAGAGGCACCTCGACACCAAGCTGTCTGCTCGGCAACCACCCGGCGGTGGTATTCACCAGCGCGCGTCCACCTGCGTCTCGCCCGGTAGCGACAGTCTGCGCTCTGCCTTCCCCAAGAGTCCCGAGGGCGGCCTGTCGCAGGTGGAGATTTCAGTCATCTCCAAGTGAACACGAGACCTCAGTGTGCGCGCTTCCAGGAGTGTATACGTGGACACTTTTTAGATTTCCAACTTTTTCCTCACACATTTATTTTAAAGCACGCGCCGCGGTTTTAAGGCACTAATGTAATTAGACCTGCGTCGGGTACTCCGACGCTGCACAAGGTCTCATCTTTGGTTCTGCGCTTGTCATTGCGCAGCAAAATAAAGTATGCAGATCGTACACGTTGAAATCGGTGCTTGAATGAAACGTTATTGAGGAGGATTGTTTGCTGCAGGTGATCATATCCCCCCCCCCCCCCCCCCTGCTCCCTCAGGCGCTGGCTTCCCGCTTCCTTGCTTGCGCGTGGGAGATTGAGTGCGTTCGCTCTCGGTGATAGCGCGCGGTCCCCGCACGCTTCCGCTCGGGCATACGGCGCGCGGCGAAGATTTTATCTATAGGGAACCTCACGGCGACGGCGACGCCGACGGCAGAAATCCGGTTGAAGTGTCCATATAATTGCTATCGCAATAAAAAAAATGTTAGCTGGCTCACCGACTATACACGCGTAAATAAATTATCCCGGGCCCCAGCGGGCGCTCGCCGCACGCATTTCCCATGGCAGCCCGCAGTATATAGTCTCTCGTAGTTATGGATTCGTTGCTTCCTTTCGAAGCGCCGACCACCGCGGCTTCCTTTCCTCGTGCGTTATGTCACGTGGTGTATCGTCCGCCAACTATGCAGTCGCTGTATTGCGCATGCTCCTAGGCTGGTTATGCAGCGGCGCGTTTACAGTGATTGCACCGGTCAGCAACTGTCGAGATATCAGCGATCCCGACAAGCTGCATCACGGAGGAATTTGAAAAGACGAAACACTTCGCCCTTGAATATCCAGTGGCGATTGAGTGTTGCGGCACGCTCGCTGCTCGTAATTTAGCACGCAATCGGAATAGCGCACTCGTTTCTGAAACCTGGCCACCGTACTATCCATGTCAAACTTTGGATATGAGTATAACGAGCAGTATGTCACCAGAGTTACGTTTGCCGCTATAGCTCACCACGATGTGCAGTCATCAATATTTTTATTTTATTTATTTGTACATACTGCAGCCAGCCAAACATCTGGCTATGTCAGGAGTATAGGAAAAGAACAATGAATTTTACATATACATTAGAACTGTGAAATAGCAGTAAGAAATTCATCTAAAGGGCATTCGCGTACGTTTCCGCGCAAAGCATTCCAGCACTGAATCGTACGTGTGAGGGAAAAAAACTGTACAAAAAGAAGTCTGAATGAGAACTATACGGAACAATATTGAGAGCATGATATTGTCGAGTATTTGAGGGGGCTGAAAAATGAAATGCAATCCTAAGAACAACTTGGTGAATTTACATAATTGTGCAAAAGCTACAAACAATCAAAGTAGCGAAGTTTCTGGAGTGTGATTAGTTTCAGGTTAGAAAGGTTGGAAGAGGGTAAAAAATATCAATCATAACGACGACAGATAAACCTAATAGCTTTTTTTCTGTACTGACTAACAACTTCACGGGTTTTTTTATGATGGAGATTCCATGTGATAGAGGCGTACTTCAATATCGGCCGTATTAGGGTTATATAGGTTATCGGTCTAGTGTGTTTTGGTGTGGAACGGAGCTTGTGCAGTAAATAACCAAGGCGTCGAAGGGCTTTCTTGCATGTTAGTTCAATATGCGAGGAGCAAGACACATCGTGCGAAAAAAGAACTCCCAAATTTTTATATTGGTTAACTCTGTTTAGGGATTTTTATTTAGGGATTGATAGGATTGAATATGAAAGGGAACATCGATTTTTTTTCTTAAACGACAATAACTTGTGATCCATAGATTCAAATCTAGGAACTCGATACATTTAGCCCATTTAGCCCCGTAGACTCTGGTGTGCCCCAAGGATCAGTTCTAGGCCCTCTTCTTTTCTTAATTTACATTAACGATTTACCCAATGATGTTTCTTTTAGCATTTACCTTTTCGCAGATGACTGTGTTATTCTCCGTGAAATCTCAGACAGTTCTGATAACAAGTTCCTACAAGACGATATTAACGCTATCTCTTAACTGGTGTGATGCATGTTTAATGCAACTTAACGTAACTAAATGTAAATGTATGCGTGTGACTCGCAGCAATATTCCTCCACCGAACTATTATTTAATAATACTCTCCCAGAAGCCGTAACCTCCTATAAATACCTAGGCGTCCACATAACCTCGACACTTTCCCGATCATTACACATCGATAAGGTAATCAACAATACTAACCGCATGCCAGGTTATTCGCCGAAATTTTTCTTCTGCTCCTATGTCATTAAAGTTAATCTTATACAAAACGCTATTAGGAGTAAAATAGAGTACACCTCATCCATCTGGGACCCGCACCTTCAAACACTTATTCAATCACTTGAACTAATCCAAAACAATGCTGCGCGTTTCATTTGTAGTAATTATATAGTCGCACTTCAAGCGTGCTTTCGATGAAAAATTCCTTAATTGCTACTTCCTCTGCTCTCAGCCCCACGTAAGTGCTCTCACCTTGCTTTATTTCATAAACTATATTTCCACAATTCCTACCTGCGCGATAATCTAATATCATCTCCTACCTACATTTCCTCTCGCATTGATCATAGCCATAAGGTTGGAATAATTCATTGCCACACCAGAACCTGTCAAGAATAATTTATTCCCAGGACCTCAAGAATGGAACCACCTTCCCGGCGCAGTTGTTGCAATCAAGGACAACTCAAAGTTTCGTTCGGCCGTATCTGACATAATCGCTCCTTGATACAATTAACTAATCAATTTTGCTGTGTTGACTAAACCACTTTTGCTGCTTTGTTAGTCACTTATGTATGTTTTTTTCTTCTTTTTTTTTACCCACTCCCCGCTGTAATACCTCGGTCTTGAGGGTACAATAAGTAAATAAATAAATAAATAAATAAATAAATAAATAAATAAATAAGAAGGTTTCTTGTTGAACCCACGGACTCCTGGCCGCCGCCTTAGGAGGAGGAGGGGGCGACTCTCCCTCGCCCACCTATCTCCCTAACCCCATCAGGGCCCAATAAATGTTTTATCTCTCTCTCTCTCTCTCTTGTTGAACTTTTAGTATCGTTGAATACTTTTATGGAGGACATGTTTGTTCAGCCTCTAAGGGCGTTTGAAAAATAGGTGTTCCCTTTCATACTGATAACGACTGTACACGTGCTCTTCCCGTCAGCAGTGAGTACCCTGATCGCTTGCGTGACGATGTTAGCGTGAAATCGTGGGTTAATTTCCGACCACGACATTCTTGTGCGGACTGTGGAATGCTATAACATGCATACACGCACCTTTATTTCAGCGCGTGTCAAAGAACACCGGGTGATAACAGGTCCTTCCTCATAGAACATACAAGGGTCTATTATCGAACAGACAGCGGTCGAAAAAAAAAAGTGGGGCCAACTTCACACTAGTGACGCGAAGTCTGAGCAAACAGCGAAGCTGATGGCTCTTCCCTAGCTTTAACTTGGCTTTTCATTAGCTTTAACTTGGTTCTCCATTAGCTTTAACTTGGTTCTCTCTTAGCTTTACCTTGGCCTTTCTATATATTAGCTCGGCTCATCTAGGCTTTAGGTGGAGGTGCTGGGGAAACTCTTTATCGGTGCGAAGTCTTCGGAGTAATTCTCGAGTGGCAGCGCGGCGCTTTTCACGCCTTTCCTCCTCTTCTTCGGGCGTGACGATCTTCTTCGGACGATCCATGCGCTACGGCGGAGGAGCGAGTGGCGCTGCTGAGGAGGTTAGGCAAGGCGTCACTAGGTGGCCCTGTGGCGGAAGCGGCGGCGGGGCGACGAGGTGGAGCTCCGTTGCTAGGCGACACCTGATAGCATCGACGGGATGTCATACACCACGAACGAAATCTAGCAAAGCTCAGCGACCGTATTCGACACTCCGTTATCGTTTTAATCCGGGTCTAAAATGGGAGCAGACGTAGCTGCCGTTTCTATTGTAAGTGTTTTCTGGGTCGTCGTCGGTGCTATCGTACCATCGTTCATACGGAAGGGCTCGCATCGCAGCCTTATTCAGGCCATGATCGTCACCACATCGATATGTTGCTACCTCTTTTGGCTGTGCACATACATGTCCCAAATGTACCCCTTGGTTGGTCCGTCGCTAAGCAACAGTACTGTGATCATCATGGGGGAGTACTGGGGAACTGGTAACAAGACTACAGCGTGACGGCGAACAGTGCCGTGGCAAACAAGATCAAAGTGCACGGTCAAGTTATGGAAGTGCGTTGGGTGATTGTCAATACTACTAGTGTATATGTGGTCTATTATCGTAGAGCATTGACCATTTCTATCATTGTGCTGAGCACAAAGTTGGGAATGTTCAGCTGACAGCAGCTAACATTTTTGCTCTGATTTGTTGTTTGGGTAGGTCCAAATGTTTACTGCGATTATTGTGAACATTTTAGAATTGTTCACTACCTTGAAGCCATCAAGTGCCTTATTTACACCCGTGACGTCATCACCAGGAGGAGTTTTCTGCGTAAACCACCGGATTACCTCCAACTTAAGCTTCACTGTGTAAAAAAATTTGCCGCGTATCGGCGTGCTTCGCTGCAAATGTCGTCGAAAGACGATAGTCTTCTGCCGGCCGTACTACATGAGTGCTGGTCTGATCCGCGGCCACCCGTGATGCTGTTCTCGTACCATTTCCATCCTGGCATGAAGGTTTGTTTGAACAGATTTCATTTTACCGCATTATTTTATCAAGCGGCCATTTATGTTTTGCCCTGCCTCAGACAGCGCTTCCTTTATGTTGAATCGGCCGCATCTGGCTGGCATTGATAAAATTGAGGAGGCGCTGCGTGAGACATGGACGCCATCTGGCAATACATCGGGAAACATGAGCTTGTGCAGAGGGTTTCCTTCCTCCATGGCAGAGGGCACTCGTCAGCGCGCAGTCGGGGAACGTCGTTCGTCGGCGCGAATAGCATGGCATTTTCAGCGCAGCTTAAGAAACTAGGGTCTTTATAGTTACGTATCTATGTATTTTCTATTAAAGTAACACACCTCCTAATACTTACCTAGTGATGTTGCGCCTCAGATATGCGTAATATTTACTTTGTGATCGATAACGTTCACAAGTATGAACAGCCGTACCAGTTTAAGTAGTGTGGGCGGTAAGCAAGCGGTCCAACTTTGGCTGGGTGGCTGAATCGGGTGACAGACAGACAGACAGACAGACAGACAAACAGACCAAATTTTCAGCGTTTAAGTTCCCCAAGAAAGACTATCGTCTTTAAAAATGCGGGCAAGTTTGCACTCGGTCGTGGCACAGCGAAAGCTTAGGCACAGCGAAAGTGTCAATCCTCACGTCTTACTGGCTGCTACTGCTAGGTATTAACTTGGTTGCTGCTAGGTCTTACTTGGTTTAACTTAACTACGCATGAAGGGAACGTATTCTCGAGCGATAATTTTCGGACGTACCTTCCCTTTCGCGACATTTCGCGTGACTAGCGCTGGACGCGTCGGCGCCTACGATAGCAGCAGCGTTCCTGGCATGCCATAAACGCAGTAGTAAGTGGTTCGTGTGGAAAGGGAAAGGTTGACGCCCTTGAGGGAGCACGGCTCAGCGCCAACAGGGAGGGGAAAGTGGGAAAGAAAGGAGATAGGGTGAAGTCGTCACCATGGCTGGGCGAGGCAAACCGGCAGGCTGTGGCGGCACGTATCAGGTCGAGATGGTAGGCCTTAGAGTGCAGCTTAGACCGCAGGGGTGTTGTTCCGGACCTGTCAGGTCTGGGGTGGGTTGGGAGGCCGCGAGGCCATCCGTCTGTTGCAGAAATCTGGTCTTAGAGGCGCGCGGAGAGCCCTGACGAGTCAAGGTGCTCCACGACACCTCCAAGTGCAGAAAGATGATGTCGGCCGGGGAAGAGGAGATCTTCCTCTTTGCCAGAGGGGAGGCCCAGGTGGCGGAACTCCTGCAGGAGTGGGCCCCGCTGTTGGAGGAACGCCGGGCAGGCCAGCAGGAGCCATAGAATAAAGACCAACTAAGACCAATTGACCCTTTTCGCGGAGCAGTTTGTTTTAGAGAAACGAGATGGCGCTCACGGCAGCGCGCCATACCTCTCCTCGGCGACCGCGCACGAATACGAAACCATTACCGCTTCTACCTTGCTTCTGTGCGATCAGCTGTCGGAAATGCAACTGAGTTTTCGCTAACACACTGTGCTCCAATCATGCTAGATTGAATCATGTGGATTGAAGACTTGTGCAGTCGTTGGCTGCAAAAATAGTGACTGGCATGTTAAGGAATGGAATGAATCTGTGTGGCCAAGTTCGCGGACCGCTGCTGCAACTGTCCGAACGTGTTACCGGCACTTCGTGATGTACAGCTTTCCTCGAGGATACAGAAATTTGCTCATCCACCAGCCTTGTATCGCTAACCTTCAAAGAAAGGGCTTCATCCCCAGAACGTTGGCAAGAGTGAGTACCACTCGTTAAACAATGACGAAGGGAGTAGCGCCGCTTCCTGTCATAGTAAGTTTCGCGCGCGTTATCTATACACATCTATCCCAAGTGGCAGGAAAACTTACGCCCACTCTATCGCCGACGTATCAAGAATAAGTGAACGGGCGCACGCTTGAATATATGTGCACTGAATACGCACATTAAATGACGGACTACACATATGACGCACGAATGGTCGAAGCTGAATGTTTCGTGACGGTCCACAAGAGTAAGCGAGTTACTAACTGTAATATATATTTGCTACAAGGTATTACAATGTACAAAACAGCTACGTTTCAAGCCTTGTGCGCAGCAAGAACAAATCTATCGGAACTGAGCACACCCGCGAGCGATTAGGCAAAAAATAATCAGATAGTGGCTGCACAGAGAAACTTCACTGAGTCAGAAACTGACAAGCCACTGCTTCAAAATATTTGCCGAATAAAGAACAAAGAGCAAGACACACTAATCCTGACTGAATTCATAATGGGAAAGCTTGGATAGCTTGGAATACATATTTAGCCCCGTTTTCTAGAACAAGCACCATATACACTGTTTGCGCCGTTTGGACATATCTTATTCAGCTCCAAAAGCGCTTTTGCATGTTCTCTGAAGCTGTGATCAAAGCTTCGTGTCGTCCACCTACCCACGTGCCTACGATATCTCCGAAAACAGAGGTTTTCTAAGCCGCGCCGGCGTCATACACTTCCATTGTAAACAAGGAGGCAACGGAGGCAGTTGAGGCAAGCAATGGACGCGTCACCACGTGATCAAACATGGCAGCGCCCACTGGATCGCCGCGAAAAGGGTCAATAAAGGAGCCGTGTCGGGCGAAGCGAGCTCGCACCTGCGCCGGCAGTTACTAGGCAACGCGAGATGACGTCATCGCTACTGCTTCGGCGCATGCGCGGCTAGGCAACGGGGGCGGCGTCGGCCGCAGCTCTGCGCGTTGCCTCGTTGGTGCTGCTACAATTTCTTTCTCTCCCTATCTCACTCTCATTTTTCTCTTTCTCTCTCCCGAGCATTGCGTGCGCCGCGCGCATGCTCACCTTCCCTCTCCTTAACGTCCCATTTCAAGGCAGCATGTGCACGGCACGGAGAGGAGGCGATGCACACGCCGCTCTGCGAGGTGGTTGCTGGGCAACCCAGTGACGTCATAGCTCGGCGAGGTTTTGTGACAGCAGGCGCCTTTTTTTACGGTTAGCTAGAACAGCTTCGCTGTTACAACGGTTGCTGGAGCCAACGTTTCGGCAAAAAGAGGTCTTCGTCAGGGCAGCAACTGCTGTCGGGGCTCCGGCGACATTCCTTGTTCGACTCCAGTAAGGTAGAAAGGTGAGTGATTTTGAAAGGATGCATAGTTATTGGTCAACGCGAAAACAACTGAAGACACAGAGGTAGAAGGACACAGGATGCGCACTGCCTAACAACTGAAATTTATTGAACAAAACGCTTGAAAAAGAAAACACGCGAAAAAACCAACAACGTGCGTGCAAAGGAATTCTAAGTTACGTGGAAATAGTTATTAAGCAAGTGCATTTCGCAATCTAATAAAACGACAAATGGCTCAGATACACAATCATCGCGCAACCGTTTTTTAAGGAAGACTTCAGCAAGTTCACGAGCCCTTCTGTCTTTGTGCTTGATGATGCTATCAGTTCTTTTGAAGAAAGATTTGCACTCACATGATCTACAATGAGCTGAAAGATGAGAGGGCGGCGTTCCTTTTAAGGCATTATTATCCTGGCGAAGGCGCTCAGTGACGCAGTTGCCCGTCTGCCCAATGTAGGCTTTTCCGCAAGAGAGAGTACATCGATAAAATACGCGAATGGCACAGGAAACGAAGGGGTTGCGATGCTTCACAGAACAACCAACAACAGCTGAACCACCTGCTTTTCAAAACATTTTGCTTTCTTCTTAAACCGATGGGACAGTTTATGAACATATGGCATGACAGCAAACTTGTTACTCTTCTTAGCGCCCATACCATCAGTTTCAACAGGACGAGATTCGCACTTCTTGATAAGTCTCTCCGACGCCGACACAAGCACATGCGCAGGATACCCTGCCGTTTTTTTAAACGAACAACCTGCTGCTGAAAACTATCGTAACATTTGTGTGGGCACGACTTCTTAATGGCGGGTTGTAAGGAATGTTGAGCAATAGAGTTTTTGATACTCTTTGAATGACCAGACGAATGACTAAGAAGTGGTTTCCTGGAACGTGAGGCGAAAGACCAGCAAACGTGGTCTTGTTGAGAAAACAAGCGTAGGTCAAGAAACTGCAATGAATTATTATTTGGCAATTCGCCAGTGTAATTTAACCCAGAAGCTCTTTCCTTGAAAATATTCAACAGGCTGACATGATGAAGAGAGGGGCAATCCCTCTTAGAAAGAATGCTGCTTCTGACAGCCCCGCGGCCCATCGCGTGTGATACGAGGGCATAATTCAATTATGGCTCAATTATGCCCTCGTATTACGCGCGATCGGCCGCGGGGCTGTCAGAAGCAGCACACCAACCCTGTCAGGAGCTGTATTGAAGGGGTGGTCTATGAGATACCCCTATAGGCTGCGGTAGGTCCTACATTGGACAAACGGGACGTTGCATTAATGACAGACTGAGGGATGTCATATGTAAGTGCCGCGAGGTGCCGCTGGAGGATCAGAGCGGCCACCCAAGCTCTAGGAAGAAGTGAACGGGTACACGAGCGCGGCGGCACGAGGCGAGCTCGCAGTGTTCGAGCCAGGCGGGCAGCAGTTCCGAGCTCCTGGGGTGAACGAGGCGAGAGGACCTGCCTGGCGAGACGTCCGTGGCAAGGTGCGGAGGATCGCGGAGCCGGGCGTGGACGAGGGCGTCCGAGGAAACAGGGCTCCTGCTGCCAGTGCTCGAGGCGCTGGCTGACCCGAGTGCCGCCGGTCCCTGAGCTGCTGCACCTGAGCTGTGCCCAGCAGCGTTCGTCTGGCACAGATATTGCTGTGCTAGACGCGGTCCTCACGTGCGACCGCCGCACGTGGATTGCGAGCGGCGTACGAGCTGGGCACCGAGGTCGTGCTGGACAAGGCGTTCCCTGGCTGCTGCCGTTGCTGCTCCTGAGCGTGCCGAGCCCGAGAACCGTGCTGGACGGGGCCTGAACGGGTCGTCGTCGCAGTCGGCTCGAGCACGGGTGAATCCGCAGCGCCTTGGACGACGGAAGCGTGAGCCTCGAAACACGGGACTGTCACAGCCCGTTTATACTCGTGTGCTGTGTGTGTGTGGACACACTGACTGCCGTTACGCAGATCATCAACTATCTGTATATATATATATATATGTAAGGAACGAAGCGACTGCGCGTCCGCCGGTAGCGGTTTATTGAACCGACTGCTCAAAGATGGCGCTAGCGCGAGCCTTTTTCTCACGCGTTCTCTCCTCTTCGTCGTCTTCAGTTTTCATCACACTCCCGCGGCCGCGCTGCACGTGTGCGCCTCCAGGAGGTAAAGCCGCTGTATGGGACGTCGCACTTGCTGGCCGTTCGATAGTAGTATCAGGAAGGACCGCGCAATACCGTCTCTTCCTTGAAACGCCTTAACGACGCGGCCCATCTTCCATGCCATAGGCGGAGTGTTTATGTCCTCGACGACGACAAGATCGTCGGGCTTTAAGTTCGATGACGGCACAGGCTTGCTGTGGTGAGCAGAGCGCAGGAAAAGAAGGTATTCCTTCTTCCACTGCTTCCAAAGCCTGCGAAGCAGCTGTTCCCGATGCCGAGCTCGTCGTCGAAGGTCAGGCGCGTCAGCAATAAGAGCGGGGTTTTCTTGTTCTGTTGGCAAAGTGACGAGACGCTTGCCGACTAAGAAGTGTGAGGGCGTCAAAACTTCTGCGGATGTGACGTCATCCTCCAAGTAGGTGAGCGGACGGCAGTTAACTGCCGCCTCAACTTCAGCAAGCACGGTGAGTAGCTCGTTGTAGCTCAAGCTGCTCCGTCCCAGGCAACGCTTCAGTGCATCCTTAATTGTGCGGATTACACGCTCCCAGAAGCCTCCCCACCACGGCGCACATTCAGCAATAAAGCGCCATTGGATTCGGTGAGAGCTGGCATAGTCTTGAACGTTGTCTTTGACAGGGGAGCACAAATGCTTGGCGCTGCAGCGGAATGTTTTCGCGTTGTCAGAGTGCACGATAGCAGGAATTCCACGTCGTGCTGCAAAGCGTCTGAAGGCTAGCAAAAATGCTTGCGCTGTCATATCTGTGGTGAGCTCCAGGTGTACTGCCCTCGTCACAGCACAAGAAAAAACAACGATGTACACTTTTACAGTGGATGGTAATTCAGCACGACAATAGAGTGGCCCGCAGAAGTCAATTCCCACCACTTCAAACGGTGTTGCTTCACTAATTCTTTCCCTTGGCAAGGGTGCTACAGGGGCAGCTTCGGGAAGTAGGCGCCGTCGGCGGCATGCTAAGCACGCTTTCAGAACGCGCTTCACTGTGCGACGCCCCTTGAGGATCCAAAAGCGTTCCCGAAGGTCCAGGAGGGTGAGCTGAACTCCTCCATGTAGGAGCCTTACGTGTGTTGCATCAACCAAGAGGTCGGTGAACCGGTGATCTGAAGGAAGCAAGATCGGATGCTTCAATTCCTCTCGGTCGTTAAGCTGCTGCAGTCGGCCTCCTACACGAAGTAGTCTGTCACGGTCGAGAAACGGCTGTAGCGTCAGCACACTGGAGGTGTTGGGAACTCGTTGTTCTTCCTCCAAGGCCTTGACTTCGATTGCGAATGCGGAGTGTTGGACATGCCTCAACCAATACATCTCCGCCTGGTGCAACTCTGACGCCGTAAGTGGTCCGGTACAAGATGGCATGTTCTGCGAAGCGTTCCGACGAAACCGCATGATCCAAGCCGTTACTCGCAGTAATCGGGAGAGGCGTCCAAAGCTTGCAACCTCAAGCAATGGCTCGTGTGGGGGCGACGAGAGTACCACTACTGCGGTGGGGCAAGCGGATATCTCTTCACTGGTCTCGCTAGAAAGGGCCTCCGGTGAAGGAGCAGAACAAATATTCGCAGGCCATTGCAAATGGGGCTGTGACAACCACGTAGGACCGGTCCACCAGCAAAACTTGCGCGTCAATAACTGGGCTGCTACTCCACGCGTGAGCAAATCTGCTGGGTTGTCGGTGCCTGCACAGTGCCTCCAAGAATACCCCGAAGTCAAGCGTTGGATTTCGAGAACACGGTTTCTCACGAAAGTCTCCCAACGTCTCGCGTCAGCAGCAATCCAGTGTAGGGCTATCGATGAGTCGCTCCAAAACACGCCCTGACAGCTGGATGTCTCTGGAATTCCTCGGAGGTAGTTCCAAAGCCTGGCAGCCAACAGGCACGCAAGCAGCTCTAGGCGTGGCAGCGAGGTAGTCTTCAGCGGTGCGACCCTGCACTTGCTCATGAGCAGCTGAACCTTAACTGTTCCTCCTCTGATCTCGTAGCGCATGTAGACGGCTACGCCGTATGCCAGTGGGCTTGCATCGCAGAACAGGTGAAGTTCAAACGGTGAAATCTGTCGCGGATTGTGACAGATGACGCAGCGTGGAATTCGCAGCGAGGAGAGCGTTGGTAGTTCGGATGTCCAGCCTTCCCACTGTTTCTCGACGTCTTCCGGTAATGGCTCATCCCACGGTGAGTTCCTACGCCACAGCTGCTGGAACAATAATTTCGCTCGAATGATGAACGGAGCCATAAGACCTAAAGGATCATAGATTCTTGCGAATGACTGCAGAATGGTGCGTTTCGTGGCTGAGTGCGCAGCGACATACTCGGAAACGGCTTTGGTGGTAAGCACGATATCGTCAGCTTCGCGGTCCCATACTAAGCCAAGCAGCTTTGTTGTTGCTTTGGCTTCTCCAATGGTGTCGAGAGAAGTGTTGTCCTTCAGGAATTGATGGCAAAGAACGCTGGAGTTGGAGCACCACTTTCTCAACTCCATACTTGCATCTGCTAAGATGGCTAATGCAGCACGGTAGATTTCGAGGGCCTCTTCTTCAGTGGAAGCTCCTATGACGAGGTCGTCCACGTAGAATGATGTCTTTAGGCGTGTAGCTATTATTGGCTGAGCCCTTTTCCACATTTCGAAGTGATGCTGCAAAGTAGCAGATAGAAGGAAAGGGCTAGACGACGCTCCGAAGGGCACACGAGTCATTCGCCATTCGACGATGGAAGGTATTTTCCCCTCGTCGCCGGGCAGTCGGTCAACCCATAGAAAGCGGAGAGCGTCGCGGTCTTCAGGTCGGATTGAAATTTGAAGGAAAGCCTTCCGGATGTCCGCTGTCAGGATAATTGGGTTCATCCTGAACTGTACAAGCAGTTGCAAGAGCTCGGCACCAAGTTTCACCCCTTTGTCCAAGATATCGTTGAGCGATGACTCGCCCCGTTCATGGGAAGAGGCGTCAAACACTACGCGTATCTTCGTAGTGATAGCTTCCCGACGGATGACTGCATGGTGCGGAAGGTAGTAAACCGTCGCTTCGGGTTCTCGAGAGGTGTCGACACGTTCGGCGTGACCTTCTTTGAAGTACTCACTGATGGTGCGGTCATACTCCTGGAGTAGCTCCTGTTGTCCGTCGAAGCGCTGAAGCTGGCGTCTGAGCCGGTTTTCGGCGACACTTCGATTGGTGCTAGTCAGTCTTCCCTGGTGCCTTATCATCAGAGGAACCACGTAACGTCCAGCTTCCTTGTGCACGTACTGTGTGAACTGAGTCATTGCCGTTTGGTCACAAACTCCAGCGGTATCCTGAGGGTCGGTTATCCCTATTGCATCGAGTCGCCACATCTCCGTCGGGTCAGCAATGTCAGGTTCGGCTTGCCCATTCCGCTCACACGCAAGGAATAGGGCAGATGCGCTGCAGTTCCAATTAGGCAAGGCATTGGCGGGCCTTACTGGGTAGACGCCTTGCACTAGCCAACCGAAGACCGTCTCAACCGCGCATAGATCGCTGCGTAGACGTTCTATTCTTCCGGTCACTATGCGCCAATAGCAATCTGATCCTATAAGGACACTGATTGTCGGTATCGGCCGATCGCCCAGTCGATTATCATCTGCGACAAACATCTTGCGTTCACGCAACTGTGCGAGGAGATCTGGTCCGATGGCTGGAGTCTTCACGGTGCAGACTTCCGGTACCTCCAACGCATCTACGGTGACGCTACGTGAGTCGAACCGACTATGAAGTTCGAGCTTGACACTTCGACAGCTGTAAGGGCGGGAACACTTAGAAGTGCCAAACGTCCAGAGAGAGAGGTCTTCTGTCCCGAGGGAAGGCAGGTCGAGCCTTTTGGACAGGTCGCGTCGAATAAAGGTTCTCTGGCTGCCGGTGTCAAGCAGTAGTCGAACTAACACGGAATTGTGTTTTCCGGACGCCCAAACTGTGGCCGTTTGCATCAAGACAGGTGCAGACATATCACTACTAGCTGGAGCACTTGTCACTGGCGGCTTGACACTTTTCGTTGGATCATGGTGGACAAGTGGATCCCTGCTCTCCGGAGACGGGTAGTTGCGATCTTGGTTCCATATGGCGCAAAGTACGGAAAGGTGACGTTTCGAGCATAACTTGCACTTGATCCACGCGGCGTTGCGGCACATTCGTGCTACATGGCCCTCTCTGCCACATTTAAAACAACAGTTCTTTCCAGCAAGCCGGCGTCTGATCTCGTGGGCTGACAAAGTGGCGTGGCAGTCCTTTATGGTGTGGTCACGGTCATCACACAGTACACAGCAGGGATGCTCGTTCGATGCTGATCCTGCGGCCAAGGCTAATGCTGACGGTACCGGCGGTGGTAGACAAGGTCGGCACCGCCCTTGTCCCGCGGAGGTAGTTTTCGGTAGGCACCTTGAACGGGAGGCGTGGCTCTCTTCTCTGCTCTCGACTTGCACCTGCAGGAACTTCATGACCTTTCTCACCTCCTCTTGCCGCGACCTCGGAGTAGCCCCGTCATCGGGCTCAGTCTCCTTCATGCGTTGACGGTAGAGAATAGCGATATCTTCGGGAAGCGATCGCATAAGAACGCGATGAAGGATGACCGCGTATTCTGACGCTGGAACGCCGAGGCTGTCGAGGCAGCTTGTACGAAAGTGCACCTCTTCGTAGAGTTCCCGCAGCTGCGATACTTGAGAAGAGCGATCAATGGGCGCAATGGCAAGTAAACAGTCGATGTGGTCGTCAACGAGGGCGGTATGACGGCCGAACCTCTCTTGGAGCAATTTCACTGCTACAGCGTAGTTCGCTTCCGCCAGACGCACACCTTCGATTGCACGCTTCGCTGTTCCGGTTAAGTATGATCTTAAGTACGAAAATTTCTCGATGTCGGACAGCTCGCGGTTGTTATGGATCGTGGCCTCGAAATGTTCCCAGAAGCCCTGCCACTCGCGAAGTTCACCGGAGAAAACGGGTACCTGTAGTTTCGGTAGGGCAACTCGGTGTAACGGTGCTCGGGAACTTGCTTGAGTGGAGACGCCTTGGGTGGCGGTGTCGCTCAGAACGCTCTGTGTGGCGCTGTCTCCGGCTCTTGCAGCAGAATTCAGAATGAAGCGGACCCGGCTCATGGTGTTGCGGATCTTGTCGTGGTACTCCAGAGCGACGGTGGCTTCCGCCTCATACTCGTCACCATCGTCCATGAGGTCGGCAATCATCTCGTTGAGCGCTGCTAGTGCCGAGTCCTTGTCCTGCAGGTCATCCAGAATAACTTGCAGGTCGGATGGCGAAGGATGCTCGGCTTGTAGCGCTTCGGTAGCGGACGAGATGAGCCTTGTAGCAGCGGCTCGAAGTACGCCTCTGCTGCGTCGCAGTCGATCCATCGTCGGTGCAGGACGCCAGTCGTCTCCCGGGTTTCACGGCACCATAAATGTAAGGAACGAAGCGACTGCGCGTCCGCCGGTAGCGGTTTATTGAACCGACTGCTCAAAGATGGCGCTAGCGCGAGCCTTTTTCTCACGCGTTCTCTCCTCTTCGTCGTCTTCAGTTTTCATCATATATATATATATATTTATTTATTTATTTATTTATTTATTTATTTATTTATTTATTTATTTATTTTAAAGTTTCTTTTTTTGATTTTATAAATGCTCCAAAACGACTCTGTCTCTCTTCCGCATCACTGCGCACTAGCGAAAGTGCCGAATAGTCCCAAACACCACAATTTCTGGCGTCCGCGACAAGGACTAAGCTCGATTTCCATCCGTAAGAGCCGCACTTCGCTTGTGTGCAGTGGTCGGAAATGGATTGGGAGAAGTTTATTCCGATAGGCAAGGAGCTTGGCTTGTCAGGCAAAGAACTAACAGAGTGGATTGACGAGCAGCATAACCGAGAGCGAGATAAACGAGCCGAGGACAGGGAAGCAGCGCGAGTCGCGCATGAACAGGAGATCGCTCGACTGACGGCGGAACGAACTCTGCTAGAGACTAGATGTCGTCTTGCAGAGCACGCGGCTGGAACGGTCGAAACCGTTAGAGAACGCGGGGACAACAGCGGTGAAGCATTTAGAAGTCCCCACAAGCTTATTCCACCCTACAACGAGGGCCGCGACGAACTCGATGCGTACATACAGCGCTTCGAGCGGGTAGCCACCAGCCAGGGATGGCCAAGCGACAAGTGGGCGCTATCATTAAGCTTGTGCGTGTCAGGCGAAGCTTTGAGCGTGGTCGGACGCATGTCTGCGGAGGATGCCACAGACTACCAAAAGCTGAAACAAACTTTATTGCAAAGATTTCGGTATACCGAAGAAGGATACCGCCAAAAGTTTCGCGAGGCTAAGCCAGATAATTCCGAGACAGGGCGGCAGTTTGCTGGTCGCCTTGTCGGCTACTTTGATCATTGGCAGCAGATGGCGAAAACAGATAAAACGTATGAGGCATTACGAGATAAGATTGTATCGGAACAGTTTTTGTTACGCTGCGATGAGAGGCTCACCATCTTCCTGAAAGAGCGAGGATGCCGTGACCTCGACAAGCTAGCCGAAGCCGCTGACCATTTTTTGGAAGCACAAGGCCTGTCAAACCTAGCCAGAAGAAAAGAAGAAAGAGAAACTAGTAAAGCAGCCTTGCAGAGCAAGAACTGAGGAACAGAGGCCAGGAAAGAAAAGGTTGAGTGCTTTCTCTGTGGCAAGCAAGGACACCGTGCTGC
>NC_051160.1:59007250-59041973 GCF_013339745.2 Dermacentor silvarum | reverse complement strand
GGCATTTGTACCTTGATCGATAAAAGGCTTACTCATCTCACCCACGACCTCAAGCTGGGGAGCAATAGAATCGAATATGTCATGGTTGAGATCCTGCTCGACGCGCCGCAGCGGAATCAGCGCAGAAACAGTGTCTTCGTTCTCAATATCTATAGCAACCCCAGGGACTCGCGCCAACAGTTCAAGACCATCCTCAAGAAAGCGACCGACCTGGCCGGCCCACGACCCTTGGTCGTCGTCGGCGACTTCAACGCCCCGTACGGCCTCTGGGGTTACATCTACGACACTACCAAGGGGCGCAACCTGTGGCAAGACGCCAACGAGATGGACCTCACTCTGGTCACGGACAAAGCTTTTCCCACGCGTATCGGCAACTCCGTCACCCGGGACACGACACCCGACCTCGCCTTCGTCAAGAACGTTGAGGACGTGGGCTGGGAGAACACCGCCATGGAGTTTGGCAGTGACCACTACATTCTCGAGACCCACTTCAAGGTGGCTCGGAGTAGGGTCAGAGAATTCACATTCGTCGATTGGGACCATTTTCGCAACATTCGGGAAGAACCCGGGAGAGCCAGGGAAACCACCAGCCTCAAAGAATGGTGCGAATGCATCCGCAACGACGCTTCCGCGGCCACCAAGAAAGTGGAAACTGATCTCGACGTCGAGCGAATGGACAGCAGACTCGCCCATCTCATCGAGGCCAAAAACGCCCTGCTCCGTCGATGGAAGGGTCAAAGGCTCAATCGCAGACTCCGAAAGAAAATCTCGGAGCTCAACAAGGTCATCGATGACCACTGCAAAGCGCTATGCCAGCAGCAGTGGGACGAGCTCTGCGAATCCATTGACGGACAGATGCGCAATGGCAAGTCCTGGGGTATGCTGAAGCACCTTCTCGACGAAAGCGGCTCCAAGTCAAATCAGAAGCATACGTTGGCCCGGGCCCTTCAAGAAGCCACCAGGTCTCACACGGTTGATGTACTCGTCTCCAAGCTCATTCAGAAGTACCTGCCCATCCGGCGCGACGGGGATCCGGCGACCCAACTCCCTGACTACCGAGGCCCTCCTCGCCCCGAGCTGGACGAAGACTTCTCCGTTGCCGAGGTCAGACAGGCCATCTTCTCGCTCAACCGCAAGTCTGCGCCGGGTCCGGACGGAGTCACCAACAGAATGTTGAGAAACCTCGACGACCCGTCGATTGTCTTTCTCACCGAGAAGATCAACGAGTCCTGGAAGAGCGGCGTGGTTCCTGCAGAATGGAAGTAGGCCTGCACGGTGCTGATTCCCAAGCCCGGCAAGGCCCCGAACATCGAGAACCTGAGGCCGATTTCTCTAACCTCCTGCGTCGGCAAGGTCATGGAGCGCGTCGTCCTCAACAGACTCAACGGGTACCTCGAAGACAACGACGTTTACACGTACAACATGATCGGGTTCCGCGCCGGACTCTCGACGCAGGATGCAATGAAACTAATCAAGCATCAGATCGTGGACGGCCGTTCCAGAGACGTCAAGGCTCTGCTCGGTCTGGACCTCGAGAAGGCTTTCGACAACGTGCTCCACGCCTTTATCGTCAAGACCATTTCAGACCTAGGTCTCGGTTCCAGATTCCACAGCTACGTAAGCTCTTTTTTAACGGACAGGAAGGCCAATCTTCGCATTGGAGACTTCCGCTCCGAAGATGTGCCCCTCGGAGCACGGGGCACTCCTCAGGGCGCCGTAATCTCCCCCACACTATTTAACATCTGTATGATTGGTCTTTCCGAGAGGTTGGCATGCGTTGAGGACGTCAAGCACACCATCTACGCTGACGACATTACCATCTGGTGCGCCGGGGGATGCGAGGGCAGAGTCGAAGAAGCCATGCAGGAGGCGATCGACGTGATCGAGGAGTATCTCCGCCCCACCGGACTTCGGTGCTCCCCCGCCAAGTCGGAGCTTCTGCTTTACAGAAAAGAGAAGGGAAGAAGACCGAACGATTGGAAGCCAGTCTCCGAAAGCAACATCTGTCTTCACACTTGTGATGGAGGGGTGATACCCAGGGTCGACATCATTCGGGTCCTGGGCATGTTTGTCGAATTCAACGGCGGGAACGGAACGGCTCTCCGCAAGATCATTGCAAAGACGGACAACGCCTTCCGCCTCGTTCGCAGAATCGCAAACAGGCACAGAGGCATGAAGGAAGCCAATCTCCTCACCCTTATCAACGCCTTCGTATTATGCCACTTCACGTACACGATTTCTATGCACAACTGGCTCAGAGCGGAGCGAGACAAGCTCAATGCTCTCATCCGCAAAGTAGTCAAAAGGGCTCTCGGGCTACCCATTAGGACCCATACCGAAGATCTCCTCAAGCTGGGGGTACACAACACCGCCGAGGAGATTGCCGAAGCCCAAGAACGCGCGCAACTCGCTCGCCTGACCACCACAGCGGCAGGTAAACGCATCCTCGAAGAGCTGGGTTACCCTCCTGTGGTATCTTCGAGGGTCAGTACCCCGATCCCTAGGTGCATTCGAGACAAGTTCGAAGTGGCCCCCGTGCCTCGAAACGTCCATCCCGTCCACAACGAGGGCAGACGCAAGGCGAGAGCAGTAGCAATTCTGAAACAGATCTATCAACAAGGCATCAGAGCACGCTTCGTCGACGCCGCGGAGTACAGCGATGGAAAGACCTTTGCCATCGTCGTGGTCGACTCCAGCGGCAAGCTTTCCAATAGCGCTTCAATTCGCACTTCAGACCCCGAAGTCGCCGAGCAAGCCGCCATCGCCCTCGCCCTGCTAGACGGTCGTGGGTCTGAGATCTACAGCGATTCCAAAACGGCAGTTAGGGCTTTTCAGAAGGGTCGCATCGCCGAGCAGGCTGCTCGTCTTCTTAGCGTCTCCAATCCGGATGCTCTCACGCATCATTCGATTCACCGGTTTCCCGCTCACGTAGGGTCGGTCGAGGGTGCTCCCCCGAACCTCAATGAGTCTGCTCACGAGGCTGCGCGCGACCTCACCGACCGCGCTTCCTCTGTAAGGAGAGCCGACACCCCTCCCCCCTACGGCCACAGGGACGCTCCCGCTACTCGCAACGAGGTGACAAAATTTTATTGCGATAGCAATTATATGGACACTCAAAAGCAGATTTCTGCCGTCGGCGTCGCCGTCGCCGTCGGCGTCGCCGTCGCCGTGAGGTTCCGTATGACGTCATTTGGAGATGAAATCGTCGCCGCGCGCCGAACGCTGTATGTGCGAGTGAAAGGGCGCGAGGGGCGCGTCTTTCACGGGGAGTGAACGCACGGCGGAGAACAAACGCGCGTTCTGCGCCGTGCTCGCTTAAGGGCTGCAGAAGTAGGCGTCTCTTTTCTCCTTTACAATCACCATATATGTAGAGCAAACGCGCCTTCTTCGGACGCGCGAGAGGCCGTGGGGGAGGGGGAGGGAAGGGAGGCGACGTTTAGCTGCGGCACCAAGTGCCTATTTATATCAGAGGCTCCAGCAACAGTCACCAACGCCGCACGCATTTTGAGCTAACGCGGGCAAAACGCCGATGGCGTCGACAACAGTTCTGCGTGTTGTTGCTACCAAAGCCGCTCACCTTACTTCGTATGACATTGCTGTGTTGCTATCGCATTCATTGCTTCGCCCTTAGGGCGAAACTGTGACATTTTTTTCTACATGTCCAGAAGGGTCTTTCCACCCCCTCACCCCAAATTGAATAGGGCGCAAGCTGTTTCGCTTAGACTTTTACAGACCGGCACATATCCGTGTCTGGCCGTTCTGCACGAAGTTTACCCTGACGTATATCGCGACGACGCCTGCCCATCCTGTGGGCAGACCTCCACTCTAGCACACATGCTCTGGGAGTGCGGGTCGAGATACCCCAAGTTCAGCAAGGATGAGTGGGACTCGCTTCTGCGTAGCCCCGCTCTAGACAAGCAAATCCTGGCTGTCCGGTGTGCCCGCGACCGGGCTGGTGGGCTAGACCTGCCGGTCCCGACGTGGGACTAGCCGGGTACGCGACGAGTTCGCGTCCTCGCCGGACCTGTAATAAAAGTTATTTCACTCACTCACTTTGACATAAGACAAAGAAGAACACCCGCTGGGCTGTCCCGCCCATTCTACTTTTACTTTGCGTTTCTAATTTTCAAAAAGAATTTTCTTTGGCTACCCACTGCCGCCCGATTCAAGGTCGATTTACCTTGCCCGATTCTTGACATATCCCCCTCCGTGGGTATACGAGCCATGATAGATATTCATCATCATCATCATCATCACTGGGACAAGGACTCGTTCGGTGCACGGCCGCTGGACCTTTTTTATCCAGCGGCCGCGTTCGGTGCCTCACGAAGCTCGGTTGACCTGCAGTGGTGTTTTGTCTCAGTATAGGGTGGTTTCAGGTTTCTAACTAACGTT
Organism: Dermacentor silvarum; assembly: GCF_013339745.2. Lineage (NCBI taxonomy): Eukaryota > Metazoa > Arthropoda > Arachnida > Ixodida > Ixodidae > Dermacentor > Dermacentor silvarum. Next base: position 59,037,578 of record NC_051160.1, on the reverse strand, counting down.
ATAATCCCTTATTTATTTCCATTGCTAAGCAAGCGGCCCGATTTTTCCGTACTGTCATTTCACTGCTCATGTCACTGCTGCTAGCTTTCGCAGAAGTGTCATTATGCAGGCAGTGTCAGGCTCTGCTAAGCTAACTCTACGGATTGCAGACATCTTCTATACCCTTGGCACCGAGATTTTTGCCAAACACGAAAAACTAAAGTGGCCATCCCGAGGTTGCTCTGCCTTATACCTACGTTAAACTTCTACTTACACAGGTCCGGTCTGGAGGCCTCACCATTATGCTCATTCTGTGAGGAAGCGGGGGAAATAGACCATTTCTTGTTGGCTTGCAGGCGTTTTTTCTGTAATAAGAAAAAGACTACTGGAAATCCCGCTTCGGAATATTGGCCTAGATTCGTCGGAGCCTGTGATCCTATCTATTGGAGCCTGTATTGTTGGGTGCAGCCGCAAGAAGTCTTGCTTGGGAATCCAAAATTAACTGATTGAATCTAATCGATTACCATGCTAGACTGACCATCCCTCTCCTCACCATAGTTTTCTTTTATTCATTTATCCATTTTTTACCTATTAGTTTTCTTTCTGTCTCTCTCTTTTCCCCTCTCACAAAATCTCACTTTAAGCTCCAGCGTTCAAATCGTTAATTCTTTTGTTCTTATACACTGAATATAACCACCTGATTCATGGCCAATCCCCCACTGTGGGTATGCGCCACAACCACTCGGGTCAACAACAACAATAACGGCCCTTTGTCTGGTTCTCGTCATAACAATGGTGCAGCCGCTAAACGAACTGGACGACCCGCCCTCGGACACCGTGTTGCAGAGCGGGCGCATCCTGCTGCATCTGCTCCAGCGCTTACCGCCTCGCTAAGACACGGTGCCCACGGTTCCGCGGCCTCGCATCTGGTCGGTACCACGCCTGTCGTCGCCACTCCTCAGGTCATGGATTCACGTCCCGTCGCTATGCAAAGCGCTTTGCCGCCAAGGGACGCCGTACACGCTCCCTTGGACGTGGATTCCGCTGACGCGACTCAAGCGCCTACTGCATCGTCGGTGGCCGCTGTCCTTAACCCCTCGACTGCGGCCTTCGGCGACATGACTACGTTCACACAAGCCATAGCTGCACTCTCCAAGCGCCTGAAAGCGTCACGGTATCCGTCACAAAGGCCCTTGTGCGTAGCCCACTTCCTTCACCATCGCCCCTGGAAATTGCCGAGTTTCGTGGCTTCGAGGACGATCCAACGATGTGGGTACACACAATTAATCCATTGGCCCGTCGACACCGCCTGGCCAGAAGACATGAAGCTGTCGCTCGCCGGAAGCCGACTTAGTGATACCGCCAAGACGTGGCACAGATATGACGAATCTGCCTACACTTCCTGGGCCGAATGGAGTGCCGCTTTAGTGACTGCTTTCAGCCAGCTCCCTTCTGCCTATGACGATCATCGCTTCATGCGCATGCGCCGGCAATCACCAACCGAAGAGGTAGCTCTCTACCTGTATGAAATGGTCCAGCATCTCGAGGACTGCGGTATCACCTGGCTCGCTCCTTTTGCTCGCCAGTATGTGGTCGACGGATTGCTCCACTCTATACGCATGGTGCCATTCTCTCCGCTCAGCCTCCGGAAACGTCACCCTATGCTTTCGCTCGAAAGGCAGCTGAAATGCAGCATAGCATTCCCCGTCGTATTGCTGCGGGTATGCCGGAGCCTGGACCTGCACCGACCATCTCCACGCGACGCGGCTGCTTCTCTTCTGGTCGCATTGGTCACAATGCCAAGGATTGTCCTCAGTCGACAAAAACGCGGATCCATTACCAGGCCCTGCAATCTCCCGTGTTGCCGGTCTTTGTGGAAGGGATAGGCGACCTGCTGGCGCTTGTGGATAGCGGCGCTGAGAGCACGGCGCTACACCAACGTCATGCTCCTGACACAATCCGCCCGTGGACGCAACCCCCGCTCTACGGACTCGGAGGCAGCGCTATGCCAGTGGGCATGCTCGACATTCATGCCCGGACGTAGGCCGGGACAAAATTCATCCCAGCAGTTCCTGTTTTCGAGGACCTCCCTGCCGACATGATTCTGGGGGCAGAGTTCTTGCTGTACGACGACATTCGAGTCACCATCGACCACGGTCTTGCTGAGCTCTGCCCTTCTACAACCCTGACCCAGGGTATACCCCGGCTACTTCCACAACAGTTCCGACACCGACAGGTGAGCCTGCAAATTCGCCTACTTTGACCTCGGTACTCGCTCGCCACGCTGCACTGTTCGCCCATAGCACGGCCGACCTCCCACACACTCACTTTCTGGTGCATCACACACCCACGGGGGACCACTCGCCGATATGTGTGCCCCAGGGGACGTACGCTGGACGCGAAAGTACCGTGATCGCGGAACACGTGCGGGAAATGCTCGACGCGGGCATCATTCGGCCCTCTTCAAGCTCGTGGGCAGCGCCTGTCGGGCTTGTTCGTCAAAAGAATGGTTCGTTGAGATTTTGTGTAGACTACAGGTAGCTCAATAAGTGTACGACTCCCGACGCGTACCCACTACCTCGAATTGATGACGCCATTGATACACTCTTAGCACGTAACGTTTAAAAAAAGGCATATTCTCACAAATTTGTGCACCTATAAATCAGATATAAAATTTTAACCTTTACTCAAGTAACATTTAATAAAGAGGCATATTCTCACAATTTTGTGCACCTATAAATTAAAAGGCTACGTGCACCTATAATAAACGTTACTATATATTAACCTTTAGTATAGGTACACGTTGCCTTTTTGTATTGTAACCTTTCGTACAGGCATACAGTCTTGCAAGGCATCACACGCGCGTCCTTCTGCGCATGCCCATGAATTTAGGACATTAATTCTTCGGCCAACTACCAAACCTCACCGCAATGCACTACCGTAACGCACTGAGCAGCACCTTATAAAAATTCTACTTCAAATGATGGGCCGAACTTCTACAACTTACGGTTACCAACGCCAGGAGGATACTCTCTTCTGAAAATATAGGCATTTAACGCACTTAGTCATAACTTCTATTCTGCTCTATATTAGTGCTTTGGTCAAGGTTAAAGCACTGCTGTAACTCAGCAGGGAGATTAGGACTAAGTGCCGTAAAAGCTTATGTTATCGGAAAAAGGTATCCTTTCGACGTAGCTAACGGAAAGTTGTTGAACTTCGGCTGATCTTCTGAAATACCATTTTTTGAAAACGCTGCTCAGTGAGTTACGATAGTGCCCTACAGTGAAGTTCAATGGATGGCCGAAGGATCAATGTACAAAATTCATGTGAATGCGCAGAAGGACGCGCGGGTGAAGACTTGCAAGACTGTGCTGCTTTGCTCCCTCCCTCCCTCCCTCCGTCACCCCACCGCCTTTCGCGCGACGGAAGCAGTCGAGTTTGCTCTCCGCCGTGCGTTCGGTCCCCGTGAAAGCGCGCGTCCCTCGCGCGATTTCACTCGCACATACAGCATACGGCCAATGAGAGTTTTTTTTTCTACACGCGGACACGACCATCGGAGACCTGCGCTGTAAAAGGAGAAGTCGACTGGGACATCCACCTTCAGTCAGCTGCTTACGCCGTTAACACGACGCTGCAGACGTCCGTCGGGACAACGTAACATCCAACCGTCAACGGGCAGCTGAAAGCGGTCCTCAGCCTAGACGCTCCCGTTACCATCTCCAGCTCCGCCGACCGAGCGTCCGTTTTTAAAAAGATCAGAACAGCAGCGATCAGATGAGCGTCACAAGCGGAAGAAACGCAGAAGCACCGCTATGACCGCCGACACTGACCTGCTCCAGTGTATAACGTCGGTGACGAAGTGTGGGTAGAGAGGGCGAGTCATCTCACCAGGCCTGAAGTTACTACCGAGGATTGAAGGGCCCTTCATAATTGCTCAGCGCATAGGAGAGAACACCTGGCGCGTGAGCACCTCAGTTGCAGGCACCAGCCTTGACAGGCGTAATAGAAATAACTTCGCCGGGCACGTGTCCCGGCTCAAGAAAATTGGTTCCGGCGGTTCAACTGAACTGCCGGTTTTAAAATGAACTGTTGATTCTTTTTCTTTTTTTCGTGTCCGCAGCGTAGCCGAGTGTGAAGACAAAGATGCGCACTTGGGGTTGAGGCGCTCGGACCGCGGGCGCGAGAGAGAAGATACAGAAGTAAACAGGCGTATCCGGCATACACACACAACCGCCGGCGCCGGCGGGCGCGCAGTCGGCTGGGCGTATACGAAAGAACGCAACAACGGAGCACGAAAGAACGCAAGCGGAGAACCGGGCTTCAGGGGGCTAAAACTCGTCCCCGCACGACCGGCGACGCCACGCTGCTGCAGATGCATGGATGGATGCTATGAGCATCCCCTTTGAAACGGGGTCGTGGGTTGCGCCACCAAGCTCTTATTATTTTGCCTTATTTTACCTTTACTTTTGAGAAACACACAAATACAAAGAATTCCAGGCATCAACCTTTCTGAACCATTACTGGGAACTCTGTTTCTGTACGTCTCCATTGTGTGTGGTCTCCCTATACTCTCCCAAACCTCCAGCCGCCTCTTACTAATCTCTACGGCTGACACGTTTACTTCGCCCGTGCTATCCCTGAACCCAAGGACTTCAAGGAGGTCAGAGGAGCCTAGACTTGCAGCTGGGTAGATTTCTTCACATTCCAATAAAACATGTTCCATCGTTTCTCTAGCTTTACCACAGCAAGCACATGCGGCGCCATCCTTGGTGTACTTCGCTTTATAACTGCGCGTTCTAAGGCATCCTGATCTCGCTTCGAAAAGTAAGGAGCTTCCCTTTGAGTTATCATAAATTGTTTCTTTCCTGATTTCCCTTTTTTCCTTTGGGGTAGTTAGTCATAGCAGGTTTCTTTTCCATTGCCGCCACCCATAACCTTGTCTCAGCCTCTCTCACTTTGCGTTTGACGTTCTTTGTTGCCACGTTGCTGGCCATACCGGTCGCATATTTGATGGTAAGCTTCCTAGTTCTTTTTCTCCACTGTGAGTCAATATTTTACCTGTACAAATACCTGAATACTCTTGTACCCCGTCTACTTTCTTCCATTTTCCTCAGTCGTTCTTCAAAATCAATTTTACTCTGAGCCTCCCTTCCTACAAAATTTGTCCAGCCCATATCACCCTGCACAGCTTTATTAGTAGTCTTCCCGTGGGCGCCCAATGCGAGGCGTCCCACTGACCTTTGGTTGCCATCGAGTGCTGATTGTACTCCTGACTTCAATTACACCTTTTCACATACCCCGGAGCACCTCGTACCTATTGTATCCCCATATAGCGCCCTGTGTTTCATTATGGCCGCATTTCTCTTCCCTTTTGCTGTTGTTTTCTCCTGTGTCTCCAGATATCTATCGCCTTCGTTAATCCATATAACAAGGTATTTGTATTCTTTTACCCGAGGTATTTCCTGGCCCTGAATCAACACTGTCTGCTCACTGTTTTCATTGAATACCATAAAACCTGATTTTTTTAGCCCTAAATTTTAATCCTAACTTCTCACATTCTTCTCCACACATATCAGCCAGATGTTGCATATCACTTTGCTTGTTAGCAAGCAACACAATGTTGTTCACATAAAATAAACCTGGAAGCTGCTGCTCAACTGATGATGATGATGATGATGATGATGATGATGATGATGATGATGATGATGATGATGATGATGATGATGATGATGATTTGTGGCTAATGAACCCTTTGTAACGGGTGGACTCAATATAATAGTGTCCTAGCCAAAAGAAAAAAAAAAGAAAAAAAAAGTTGTGCGGATGTGAACGCCATCTGGTGGCACTTCAAGCAACCCAGCGCCCACGCGGCGTGCGCCTCCCGTTGATCGGCTGTGACCACGTGACTTTTTGTACAATCTCCGAGGACACTTTCGGATTTTCCGCTTCATGAACCATACAATGCGTTCGCATTAATAAATGTTCAATTGTTAGTCGGTGGCTGTTGGGTGGTCTGCTGTCTACATCCCCGTAGTGTCGGGCGCGCTGTCTTCTCAGACACGATTAGTGTCTGCGTCATTGCGATTAGTGCTAGTGTCATTAGTGAATTCAAAAAGGCCCCATCGCCCTAGATGAAGCAAGGTTGACGTCGGTGTCAGCCGCGAGATAACATTTGCATGTTAATTGTCACGTAAAAGCCGACGGTGCCCTAGACAGAACACCACCGCTCTGAGCCATATGGCTGAGAACACCACTTTTCTTAGCCATATTAACACCACTTTTTCTTAGCCAAATGGCTGAGAACACCACTTTTATTTAGCCAAATGGCTGAGAACACCACTTTCTTAGCCATATGGCTGAGAACACCACCGCTCTGCTGAGAACACCACCGCTCTGAGCCATATGCCTGATAACACCACTGAGAACACCACCGCTCTGTGCCATTGGCTGAGAACACCACTTTCTTAGCCATATGGCTGAGAACACCACTGCTCTGAGCCATATGCCTGATAACACCACTTTCTTAGCCATATGGCTGAGAACATCACTTTCTTAGCCATATGGCTGAGAACGCCACCGCTCTGTGCCATTGGCTGAGAACACCACTTTCTTAGCCAAATGGCTGAGAACACCACCACTCTGTGCCATTGGCTGAGAACACCACTTTCTTAGCCAAATGGCTGAGAACACCACCACTCTGTGCCATTGGCTGAGAACACCACTTTCTTAGCCAAATGACTGAGAACACCAGCACTCTGTGCCATTGGCTGAGAACACCACCTTCTTAGCCATATGGCTGAGAACATCACCGCTCTGAGCCATATGCCTGATAACACCACTTTCTTAGCCATATGGCTGAGAACACCACCGCTCTGTGCCATTGGCTGAGAACACCACTTTCTTAGCCAAATGGCTGAGAACACCACCGCTCTGTGCCATTGGCTGAGAACACCACTTTCTTAGCCATATGGCTGAGAACATCACCGCTCTGAGCCATATGCCTGATAACACCACTTTCTTAGCCATATGGCTGAGAACACCACCGCTCTGTGCCATTGGCTGAGAACACCACTTTCTTAGCCAAATGGCTGAGAACACCACCGCTCTGTGCCATTGGCTGAGAACACCACCGCTCTGTGCCATTGGCTGAGAACACCACTTTCTTAGCCATATGGCTGAGAACACCACCGCTCTGTGCCATTGGCTGAGAACACCACTTTCTTAGCCAAATGGCTGAGAACACCACCGCCCTGTGCCATTGGCTGAGAACACCACTTTCTTAGCCATATGGCTGAGAACATCACCGCTCTGAGCCATATGCCTGACAACACCACTTTCTTAGCCATATGGCTGAGAACGCCACCGCTCTGTGCCATTGGCTGAGAACACCACTTTCTTAGCCATATGGCTGAGAACATCACCGCTCTGAGCCATATGCCTGATAACACCACTTTCTTACCCATATGGCTGAGAACGCCACCGCTCTGTGCCATTGGCTGAGAACACCACCGCTCTGAGCCATATGCCTGATAACACCACTTTCTTAGCCATATGGCTGAGAACACCACCGCTCTGTGCCATTGGCTGAGAACACCACTTTCTTAGCCAAATGGCTGAGAACACCACCGCTCTGTGCCATTGGCTGAGAACACCACTTTCTTAGCCATATGGCTGAGAACACCACCGCTCTGTGCCATTGGCTGAGAACACCACTTTCTTAGCCAAATGGCTGAGAACACCACCGCTCTGTGCCATTGGCTGAGAACACCACTTTCTTAGCCATATGGCTGAGAACATCACCGCTCTGAGCCATATGCTTGATAACACCACTTTCTTAGCCATATGGCTGAGAACGCCACCGCTCTGTGCCATTGGCTGAGAACACCACTTTCTTAGCCATATGGCTGAGAACACCACCGCTCTGAGCCATATGCCTGATAACACCACTTTCTTAGCCATATGGCTGAGAACACCACCGCTCTGTGCCATTGGCTGAGAACACCACTTTCTTAGCCATATGGCTGAGAACACCACCGCTCTGAGCCATATGCCTGATTACACCACTTTCTTAGCCATATGGCTGAGAACACCACTGCTCTGTGCCATTGGCTGAGAACACCACTTTCTTAGCCATATGGCTGAGAACACCACCGCTCTGAGCCATATGCCTGATTACACCACTTTCTTAGCCATATGGCTGAGAACGCCACCGCTCTGTGCCATTGGCTGAGAACACCACTTTCTTAGCCATATGGCTGAGAACACCACCGCTCTGAGCCATATGCCTGATAACACCACTTTCTTAGCCATATGGCTGAGAACGCCACCGCTCTGTGCCATTGGCTGAGAACACCACTTTCTTAGCCATATGGCTGAGAACACCACCGCTCTGAGCCATATGCCTGATAACACCACTTTCTTAGCCATATCGCTGAGAACACCACCGCTCCGTGTTATTGGCTGAGAACACCACTTTCTTAGCCATATGGCTGAGAACACCACCGCTCTGAGCCATATGCCTGATTACACCACTTTCTTAGCCATATGGCTGAGAACGCCACCGCTCTGTGCCATTGGCTGAGAACACCACTTTCTTAGCCATATGGCTGAGAACACCACCGCTCTGAGCCATATGCCTGATAACACCACTTTCTTAGCCATATCGCTGAGAACACCACCGCTCTGTGCCATTGGCTGAGAACACCACTTTCTTAGCCATATGGCTGAGAACACCACCGCTCTGAGCCATATGCCTGATTACACCACTTTCTTAGCCATATGGCTGAGAACGCCACCGCTCTGTGCCATTGGCTGAGAACACCACTTTCTTAGCCATATGGCTGAGAACACCACCGCTCTGAGCCATATGCCTGATTACACCACTTTCTTAGCCATATGGCTGAGAACACCACCGCTCTGTGCCATTGGCTGAGAACACCACTTTCTTAGCCATATGGCTGACAACACCACCGCTCTGAGCCATATGCCTGATTACACCACTTTCTTAGCCATATGGCTGAGAACACCACCGCTCTGTGCCATTGGCTGAGAACACCACTTTCTTAGCCATATGGCTGAGAACACCACCGCTCTGAGCCATATGCCTGATTACACCACTTTCTTAGCCATATGGCTGAGAACGCCACCGCTCTGTGCCATTGGCTGAGAACACCACTTTCTTAGCCATATGGCTGAGAACACCACCGCTCTGAGCCATATGCCTGATAACACCACTTTCTTAGCCATATCGCTGAGAACACCACCGCTCTGTGCCATTGGCTGAGAACACCACTTTCTTAGCCATATGGCTGAGAACACCACCGCTCTGAGCCATATGCCTGATTACACCACTTTCTTAGCCATATGGCTGAGAACACCACCGCTCTGTGCCATTGGCTGAGAACACCACTTTCTTAGCCATATGGCTGAGAACACCACCGCTCTGAGCCATTGCCTGAGAACACCACTTTCTTAGCCAAATCGCTGAGAACACCACCGCTCTGTGCCATTGGCTGAGAATACCACTTTCTTAGCCATATGGCTGAGAACACCACTTTCTTAGCCATATGGCTGAGAACACCACCGCTCTGTGCCATTGGCTGAGAACACCACTTTCTTAGCCATATGGCTGAGAACACCACCGCTCTGAGCCATATGCCTGATTACACCACTTTCTTAGCCATATGGCTGAGAACGCCACCGCTCTGTGCCATTGGCTGAGAACACCACTTTCTTAGCCATATGGCTGAGAACACCACCGCTCTGAGCCATATGCCTGATAACACCACTTTCTTAGCCATATTGCTGAGAACACCACCGCTCTGTGCCATTGGCTGAGAACACCACTTTCTTAGCCATATGGCTGAGAACACCACCGCTCTGAGCCATATGCCTGATAACACCACTTTCTTAGCCATATGGCTGAGAACACCACCGCTCTGTGCCATTGGCTGAGAACACCACTTTCTTAGCCATATGGCTGAGAACACCACCGCTCTGAGCCATATGCCTGATTACACCACTTTCTTAGCCATATGGCTGAGAACACCACTTTCTTAACACCACCGCTCTGAGCCATATGCCTGATAACACCATTTTCTTAGCCATACGGCTGAGAACGCCACCGCTCTGTGCCATTGGCTGAGAACAACACTTTCTTAGCCATATGGCTGAGAACACCACCGCTCTGAGCCATTGGCTGAGAACACCACTTTCTTAGCCATATGGCTGAGAACATCACCGCTCTGAGCCATATGCCTGATAACACCACTTTCTTAGCCATATGGCTGAGAACGCCACCGCTCTGTGCCATTGGCTGAGAACACCACCGCTCTGAGCCATATGCCTGATAACACCACTTTCTTAGCCATATGGCTGAGAACACCACCGCTCTGTGCCATTGGCTGAGAACACCACTTTCTTAGCCATATGGCTGAGAACACCACCGCTCTGAGCCATATGCCTGATAACCCCACTTTCTTAGCCATATGGCTGAGAACACCACCGCTCTGAGCCATATGCCTGATTACACCACTTTCTTAGCCATATGGCTGAGAACGCCACCTCTCTGTGCCATTGGCTGAGAACACCACTTTCTTAACACCACCGCTCTGAGCCATATGCCTGATAACACCATTTTCTTAGCCATATGGCTGAGAACGCCACCGCTCTGTGCCATTGGCTGAGAACACCACTTTCTTAGCCATATGGCTGAGAACACCACCGCTCTGAGCCATATGCCTGATAACACCACTTTCTTAGCCATATGGCTGAGAACGCCACCGCTCTGTGCCATTGGCTGAGAACACCACCGCTCTGAGCCATATGGCTGAGAACACCACCGCTCTGAGCCATATGCCTGATAACACCACTTTCTTAGCCATATGGCTGAGAACGCCACCGCTCTGTGCCATTGGCTGAGAACACCACTTTCTTAGCCATATGGCTGAGAACACCACCGCTCTGAGCCATATGCCTGATAACACCACTTTCTTAGCCATATGGCTGAGAACACCACCGCTCTGAGCCATATGCCTGATAACACCATTTTCTTAGCCATATGGCTGAGAACGCCACCGCTCTGTGCCATTGGCTGAGAACACCACTTTCTTAACACCACCGCTCTGAGCCATATGCCTGATAACACCACTTTCTTAGCCATATGGCTGAGAACGCCACCGCTCTGTGCCATTGGCTGAGAACACCACTTTCTTAGCCATATGGCTGAGAACACCACCTCTCTGTGCCATTGGCTGAGAACACCACTTTCTTAGCCACATGGCTGAGAACACCACCGCTCTGAGCCATATGCCTGATAACACCACTTTCTTAGCCATATGGCTGAGAACGCCACCGCTCTGTGCGATTGGCTGAGAACACCACTTTCTTAGCCATATGGCTGAGAACGCCACCGCTCAGAGCCGTATGCCTGATAACACCACTTTCTTAGCCATACAGCTGAGAACACCACCGCTCTGAGCCATATGCCTGATAACACCACTTTCTTAGCCATATGGCTGAGAACGCCACCGCTCTGTGCCATTGGCTGAGAACACCACTTTCTTAGCCATATGGCTGAGAACACCACCGCTCTGAGCCATATGCCTGATAACACCACTTTCTTAGCCATATGGCTGAGAACGCCACCGCTCTGTGCCATTGGCTGAGAACACCACTTTCTTAGCCATACAGCTGAGAACACCACCACTCTGAGCCATATGGCTGAGAACACCACTTTCTGACTTCTAATTTAAAAGCGATAGCGTTAACGGCCCCGTGTCGCCGAAAATCCAGTTCGGGAATACGGCGTCGTCGCCGGCGTTGGCGTCTCGTGAGCTAAAATTACCGTATATAATTAGGTTCAGTGTGGGCATTTATTTTGCACTTCATCATCTGTACATAATCATCATCATGCGTGTGCCCTTCATCTTCATTGCGCGTGCGGGCGCATCATCAGCGTGGACAGTGTCGAAAGCTGTTCATGCCCGTTGTGGACTCCGCCCTCCTTCGCCGCGTCGTCTTTCGGGCTCAATAGAAGGTCCGCCCTTACTGTGACGTCACAAGTGGTGGAGGTGCTGGGTAAATGTCGACGAGAAAATAACTATCACCCAGATAGCACAAGCAGGTCTTCCACTTCAGGCCACGCAGAATGGTGTCAATCATGCGCTCAAAAGTTGCGGGAGCATTACAGAGGCCGAAGGGCATGAGGTTGAACTCGTAAAGATCATCTGAGGTTCCAAACGCTGTTTCTTTTTTTTTCGGCTTCGTGCATCGGAATTTGCCAGTAACCTGAACGCAGATCAAGACTGGAGACGAGGGCATCGTCAATGCGAGGCATGGGGTACACATCCTTGCGCGTGATCTTGTTAGCGCTCGGTAATTGATTCAGAAACGCATGCACGGAGATCTATATGACATGCGCCTTCCTATATGACATGCGCTATATGCGGGTATATAGAGCAGCCCATTACTAAAGTTGCTCATACTTTGTCTTATATTCTTGACAAAGTTATTCCTTGGAATTTTGAGAATAACAGCCCACGAACAATTGTCATGAAACAAAACACAGCGCATGGCTTTTATGTTAAATCTTCTCAGAATGAAATGTTCAAAGTGCGAAACTATAACAGCAACCTGAAAACGATGTATTTTTTTTTTTTTTTGCGCGGCTGAGAAGGACCTCTGGGATCGGCCCACGCAAGAGGCCGCGTTTCTATCAGACAGCTCGCCTTCATGCATAGCGTTCGCTGCCAGCGTTCCACAGCAAACATTACGGTTACATAAGCTGCAGTTGCAGGGAAGCGTGACAAGCAGTCAGGGAACCTTGAATGCTATCGGGTTCCACTCTTAAAGGCGAAACTTAAGCGTTCTCCAAATTTTATTGCGATAGCAATTATATGGACACTCCAAAGCGATTTGAGAACGCCATGGAACGCTTGGTGCGTGCGGACGCGTCCGTGCCGGCTCCCGCTTTCTCGCCAACTTAAATGTGTCTTTTGCCCAGTTTGGTGCCTTTTCTACGCGGAATCGGATTCTTGAAGTTCTTTGTCACCTGGGAAGACCCCATTTCGGCAAGTGCGTGACCTCTGGACTTTTTTACGAGTGATTTCATCTCTCGCTGCCACGCCACGGTCTCTAAGCCTAACGACGAGTACGGCCACCGCCATCAGTGCCCGTCTCGACCCCGACCAAGCCGCCGCCGCCGACCTCAGGCCTCCCCGCGCCCACCCCGGCTGCGGGGGCCTCCAGCGATCACAACAAACGAGCCTTACACCCGAGAACGACCCTACAGCGATGGCATACGAAGTTAAAGGCCAAGACATGAGCCCGGACGACCTTACCGCAGACGCCGGCTGGACTATCGTGGCCCCGCGCCCGTCAGTAATCAAGACTGCGTTGAGCCAGCCAGACCTCGCTAACCTACAGCGAAAGGGAGGAAATACGAACGCAACCGTCTCAACAGCGAGAAACTCCGTGATCAAAGCAAGCAGGATGCCCGCGCTGCCCCAAGACGACATCAAGATCGTGATTCGCATACGTGGCGGAATCAACATAGCCAAGGTAGGCCAACTTACGGTCACCAAAGCAATTTGCATGGCTGCTTGCATCGAACCTAACGAGCGAAGCGAGGACACGATATGCCCCAATTTGAAGCAAAACATCATGGTGGTCAGCACACCGTCCGAAGCGAACGCAGCGAATACCTCAGGATCCGCAACATTTCCATAGGAGAACAAACGTTTGAGACCACTGCATATAGGACGGCGCCGCACGAAACGTGCAAAGGCGTTATAAGAGGAGTCCCGCTCGATGAGACGCAGGAATCCATAAATCGCAAGATCGTCAACCCACGCAACCCGCTCGCTCTGGCGGCAAAGAGAATCAAGGAAACTGGCACGGTCATCATCGCCTTCGACGGCTTTCGAGTCCCGAACTATGTCAGATACGACAACGCCCTGGTCAAGTGTTCCCTTTACCGCAAGCAGATCGCCATGTGCCACGTGTGCGGCAGACTCGGCCATCGTGCCGACGTATGCCCCTCGCCCGACGACGCCATTTGCAAAGGCTGTGGACTCGCAAACCCTAACGCAGACCATGTGTGCACCTCGATCAAGTGTGCGCTTTGCGCGGGAAATCACGTCACGGCCAGCAAGGAATGCACGAACCGCTTCCAACTCCCCTACGTCGTCCGAAGGAGACGAGTTGAAAAAAGAATCGCAGCGAACGCAAGCAAAAACACCACGGGGTCAGGACCAATCGCCCTGAGTCAGCAAGACTTCCCGCCGCTCAAGAACCGCGAGAGTAGCGCCATAAACGACAACGTGGCCGCCAACGCAGATGCTCGCTTGACCGGCGAGCGGGGGCGCTCGAGATCGAGGAACCGTGGTCGCCCGTCGTCACGGTCCGGAGAGCGCTCCAGGAACCCGAGCCAGAGATCCACGTCAAGGATACGATTCGCCCCCAGCCCACGAGTTGGCGGTGATGACCGGCTGACCTGGGCCCAACGAGTTCAGCAGCCGCAACAACAACAGGAGCGACAACAGCAGCAGAACCAACAGCAGGCCGCCAGCCAGGTGAGTCCGACGGCACGGCCAGAGCAGGTAGAAATAGCAAATACGATTAAAAGACTAGAACATGAAAACAAAGAGTTAAGGCAAACAATCACAAAACTTGTCGAGGAAATCAGACAACTCAAGACGCCGCCAACGCCACCACCCTCCGACTCTAATGCAACCGAAATCACATCTGAACTCATGGTAGTGGAGGTGCCGGTCGCGGAATCCACGCGCAATCCACATAAGAGAAAAGCCGCGACAAATACACATCCGTCGAGCACGGACAGCGACATTAAGGAAATCAAAGAGCTGCTCGGCGGGCTTGCAACTACGGTCGCGTCACTGAAGGAAGGGCAAGACAAACTTGCGACGACAGTAGGGACCCTCAAAGAAGGTTACGACAGGATAACGCTACAAATCAACCACATGATGGAGACGATCAACAGCCACGGGGCAAGGCTCAACGCGCTAGAAATGGCAGACCACCCGTCTGTGATGTCACAATCCACTATCACCAAGCTACCTCGGGCGTTGTCGCTCGACAGACACAGCAACAACATGGCCTCACAAAGGCCACCCAACGCCAACAACAAAGATGGCAGCGCCAACTGAACCGTTTCGCGTTTGGCAATGGAATTGTAGGGGCTACGTCCGCGAAAAGGCCCCCCTGCAACAATACATTCGAGCCAAAAAAGACAAACCCCAAGTCATTCTCCTACAAGAGACAAATACCGCTACACCCTCGCTATCCGGCTATGACGTGACCGCTACGACACCGCAACACAAATGCAGAGGTATCGCCACGTTGGTCAGCAACAAGCTAGCCCATACGAGACACAATATTAATCACGACCGCAGCAACTGTGAATTCATTCTCACGGAAGTCTTCCCTAGAGCAAAGAACGCCAAGAGCATATTCATCCTAAACGTTTACAGCAGCCCCAAGCACAGAGCACAAAAATTTAGGCAAATATTCAAGCTTGCCTGCAACCGTGCCGGCGATAACCCCATGATCGTGGCCGGGGACTTCAACGCCCCTAACACGGCTTGGGGATACGTCGCCAGCAGGGCCAAGGGGAAGGGACTTACTAAACGACGCCGATGAACTTGACCTAATGCTCATTACGAACGCCGCATACCCCACAAGAACGGGTAACTCGGTCAACCGCGACACAACGCCGGATCTCACTTTCGTCCGCAACGTTCCAAACTATCAGTGGAACAACCTCTTCGAGGATTTGGGCAGTGATCATCACATTGTTGAGACAATGATCGACACCCCATCCAGAGAACCCAGAAAAATGACGTACGTCGACTGGGACAAGTTCCGCGAGTTCAGACACGAACGCCGAACAGGCAAAGAATCGATCGAACAATGGACGTCGCAACTAAAGGCCGACGTTAAGGCGGCCACAAAGGAAATAGAGACAGATCTCCCCGTTCAAAGCATGGACAGCCGACTGGCTCACATGCTCGAAGCCAAACAATCGCTCACCAGAAGATGGAAAGAACAAAGACACAATCGAAGGCTGAGGAAAAGAATTTCTTCCCTCAACCGCCTGATTGAAGAATATTGCACGCAACTATCTAACCAGCAATGGAACGAAGTGTGCGACGCTGCGGACGGCCGCATCAACAGCGGGACGACATGGCACCTGCTTAAACACCTTTTAGACAGAACCAGAACCAAAGCGGACCAAGGTCGCACGCTGAACAGGATCATGCACGAAGAACTCAAGAATACCACGGAAAATGACCTCATTGATCGTCTCGCCGACAAGTACCTCCCGCTGGCCAAAAATGCTAGAGGCACGACCGCCGAAGCATATCGCGGCAAGGCCGACCCAGAGCTAGATCGGGACTTCTCAACCGAAGAGGTACGCACGGCGCTTCAGAACCTAAACAGCAAGTCAGCGCCGGGGCCGGACGGCGTAACTAACAAGGCACTTAGAAACCTAGACGACACCTCCATCGAAACCCTCACTGAGGAAATCAACAAAATCTGGAGGAATGGAGCACTACCCGAAGACTGGAAAACGGCCCTCATCGTGCTCATCCCAAAGCCTGGTAAGGCGCCCAACATCAATAACCTCAGACCGACCTCGCTGACATCTTGCGTCGGCAAGGTAGCCGAGCACGCGGTCCTAAACAGGCTCTCAAAACATCTAGAAGAAAGATATCTACCCCGCAACAATGATCGGCTTTAGACCCGGGCTGTCCACCCAAGACGCCATGAAACTTCTCAAACATGAGATCATTGACGCAGACACGAGAGACGCGAGAGTAATCCTAGGGCCAGACCTCGAAAAGGCCTTCGATAACTTATCGCATGACTACATACTCGATACAATCTCTAACCTCGACCTCGGCACTAGACTCTACGCTTATACAAAACCGTTCCTGAGCGACAGAACGGCCACCCTTCGTCTAGGAGAAATCAAGTCCCAGAAATTCAAACTAGGCCGCAAGGGCACCCCGCAAGGCTCTGTCATCTCTCCGACGCTTTTTAATCTTGCGCTAGCCGGCCTAGGCAATAGACTGGATCAAATCGAGAACGTCAAATACACCATATACGCAGATGACGTAACGCTGTGGATCCCCGGAGGTAGCCTGGGATCAGTTGAGAACGCGCTACAGCAAGCGATCGACGCCATTGAGGAATACCTCGCTCCCACGGGTCTGCGATGTTCGCCCGCTAAGTCGGAGCTCCTCGTCTATAACCCATCGAGAAGCGGTCCCAAGCCAAAGAGCGAAATCAGAGACACACACGCCATTACTCTCAGAACAAAAGACGGAGGAACCATTCCGCACGTCAGCAAAATCGGAGTTCTCGGCATGCTCATTGAGAGCAACGGCTCTAACGCCGCGACTGTGGCGAAGATCGCCACAAAGTCGGATAACGCCATGAATCTGATACGACGCGTAGCGAACAGACAACACGGCCTTAAGGAAGAAAATCTACTCAAGTTCACAAACGCCTTCGCGCTATGCCACTTCACCTACGAGGCGGCCATGCACAAATGGAAGGTAGCGGAGAAGGACAAACTCAATGCGCAACTGAGGAAGCTAGTCAAACTAGCACTGGGAATCCCAAAGAGCACCGGGACAGAGCTCCTGCTGCAACTGGGGGTACACAATACACTTGAAGAAATCGCCGAGGCTCAAGAACGGGCACAATTGTCAAGACTCTCTAGAACCAAACAGAGTAGAAAAATCCTAGCCAAACTAGGTCATGACACCACAGCAATCGAGAATTTATATGAAAGTGTTCCGACGGACACACGCAAATCCTACACGGTTCGCCCACTCCCGCGCAACATGAACCCCGCGCACCATCAACCCAGAAGGCTGGCACGCGGATCGTTCATTCTGCGCGAAATACGTGATAAGAAGATCCAAGCCTGTTTCGTAGACGCGGCACAGTACCTGTCCAGGCAGGCCTTCGTTGCCATCACGGTCAGTAAGCAAGGTCAAGTCACAAACGCTCTCACAGTCAAGACCCACAAGTCCGAGATAGCAGAACAGGTCGCGATCGCACTCGTACTCACAGACCCGACCACCACCCACGTCTACAGCGATTCACGCTCGGCCGTCAAAGCCTTCCAGAAAGGCGCCGTTGCAAGACAAGCACTACATATAATCAATACATCCGCACCGCTGCAGCATCACACCATCTGCTGGTTCCCGGCACACCTCGGAAAGATCGAGGACGCCCCTCCCAATCTCAACGAGGTGGCTCACAGGAGCGCGCGAGACCTAACCCTCCGCGACGCCACCTATTCTGGTCGTGACCATCCCCGCGAGAATCGGGACCCCCCCTCCACATACAACGAGGTCACAAAGCACTTTTATCTAGACCGAGAATATACAGCACACTTCACAAAAAGCTCACCAGGCCTCAAGCCATCACCTTCAGAATGCTTCAAACCAACACGTACCCCACGCAGAACAGACTACATCACTGCATGCCTGAGCTATACACAACATCATATTGCGAAAATTGCCTTAGAACACTAGACGTACATCACTTGCTCTGGCCGTGTGGTCGGACCCACGTAAACAAGAATCAAGACTCCGCCAGGCTACAAGAAGCACTACGCAGCACGGACCTGGCGGAACAGCTCTGGGCCGTCCAGCGAGCCCACGATGCGGCCAGGGAGCTAAAACTCCCGGTCCCAACGTGGGAGTAGCCCGCTCTATGGGGCCTTGCACCCCGTAGCCCGAAGGACCTTACAATAAAGTTATCCCACCCACCCAAAGCGGATTTCTGCCGTCGGCGTCGCCGTGAGGTTCCGTATGACGTCAACAGCGATGAAATCGTTGCCGCGCTCCGGACGCTGTATGTGCGAGTGAAAGGGCGCGAGGGACGCGCGCTTTCACGGGGAGCGAACGCACGTCGAAGAGCAAACGCGCGTTCTGCGCCGTGCTCCCTGAAGGGCTGCAGAATTAAGCGTCTCTTTCTTCGTTTACAATCACCATATATAGAGAGCAAACGCGACTTTACTCCGTCGCGCGAAAGTCCGTGGCGGGGTACCACTGTGATCCTGACGCGAGGCCCGCGAGGATTTATTTCAAAGAATGGATTTATCGGTTTATTGAAGAACAGAAAATGCAATTGGCTGTACCGGATTGGCTGTCAAGGCTAGAGCCTCTGACAGTCATCAAGGAATTTTAGCGTGACAACGTTGGTCCTATACGGACGGACGACTTACTAGTTTTTTTTTTCTAATTCTTTTCTGTCCAACAGCGTGCATTGCGTTATTTGAGTGTGTGGTAATTTGTATGTACTGTGTTATGTCGAAGACCGCAATAAATTTTAAAAAGTTGTCGCCGTTTCACCGAAAGGCGAAGCATCAATGGCGATAGCAACTTAGTAGAGAGCTATACGGAGTAATGATATTAGCTTTATGAAGCTGTATAAACTTGGACATGCAGCAGCGCGCCGGCAACACGCCCAGAACTGTTGTCGACGCCGTTCGGCGTTTTGCCGCGATTCACTTCATAAACGCGTGCCGCGTTGGTGACTGTTGCCGGAGCCTTTGATATAAATAGGCATTTGGTGCCGCAGCTAAACGTCGCCTCCCTTCCCCCCCCCCCCCCCCCACGGCCTTTCGTGCGTCAGAAGAAGGCGCATTTGCTCTACATATATGGTGATTGTAAAGGAGGAAAGAGACGCCTACTTCTGCAGCCCTTAAGGGAGCACGGCACAGAACGCGCGTTTGTTCTCCGCCGTGCGTTCACTCCCCGTGAAAGCGCGCGTCCCTCGCGCCCTTTCACTCGCACATACAGCGTTCGGTGGCGCGCGGCGGCGCTTTCATCTCCATTGACGTCATACGGAACCTCACGGCGACGGCGACGGCGACGCCGACAGCAGAAATCTGCTTTGGAGTGTCCATATAATTGCTATCGCAATAAAAAGCGCTTCGTGGCGTAGTGGTTAGCGCCGCGCGTTCGGAAGCGAGGGGTCCCTGGTTCGATTCCGCGCTACGGACACAACTTTCGCAAATTTTTTTTTTTTCATAAAAGTAGACGTGGCTACCCACTACTACTACATACTACAGAGGAGGGACAGACCCACACCCTAAGGAGCTTCGCCCCTAAAAAAAAATTCCGAAAAGTGTGTCCGTAGCACGGAATCGAACCAGGGACACCTCGCTTCCGAACGCGCGGCGCTAACCACTACGCCACGAAGCTTTGCGAGGGGCGCGTCTTCACGGGGATGTGAACGCACGGCGGAGAACAAACGCGCTTTCTGCGCCGTGCTCGCTTAAGGGCTGCAGAAGTAGGCGTCTCTTTTCTCCTTTACAATCACCATATGTAGATGATGATAAGTGGTTCTTGAGGGAAAGGGAAAGGTTGGCGCTATCTTCTGCAGCCCTTGAGGGAGCACGGCTCAGCGCCAACCATATGTAGAGCAAACGTGCCTTCTTCCGAAGCGCGAGAGGCCGTGGGGGAGGGGGAGGGAAGGGAGGCGACGTTTAGCTGCGGCATGAAGTGCCTATTTATATCAGAGGCTCCGGCAACAGTCACCAACGCCGCACGCATTTTGAGAGAACGCGGGCAAAACGCCAATGGCGTCGACAACAGTTCTGCGTGTTGCCGATGCTGCTGCATGTCCAAGTTTATACAGCTGATAAAGCTAATATCATTACTCCGTATAGCTCTCTACAAGTTTGCTATCGCAATTGATGCTTCGCCTTTCAGGTGAAACTGCGACAACTTTTTCTTTATTGCCGAAATAACACGTTACAGGGAATAAAACGTGGCAGCCAGACTTTGGCTAGCGTGGCATTAAAATCTTTTCATACATGCGAACACATCAAATACAGGGATCCAGTCTGGTGGATCGGCTAGAGAACGATACACATCTCGCACACGCACAACACTTTCGATAAAATGTTCGCGAACAGGGCGTACATTTTCATCAGCATGCCGATATTCCATTCTCGTTTTCCACAAGGCGTGGAGTCCCAGGACCATGATTAAATTGTACGGAATATCCTCGGATACGTCTACCGGCAAGAAACGAATGCCATATGGGTCAAGGGGTAATTGTTTCTTTAATGTGCGCTGAAGCACATCCCAGTGAAAGATTGGGTCCCAACAATCTAGAAATGCGTGCTCGATCGTTTCTGGTTTCTTGCATAAGGAGCAGTCAGTAGTCCAGGGTACAAAGATGCCTTTATCTTTAAGCCAGGTTTTAACAGCGAGTGTGTTCGTGTGCAACTGAAAGAAGAAGGTTTTAACTGATTGTTGTATAGGCATTTTCTTTACTCGTTTGAGCACATCCTGTCCTGGGCCTCCGCTATGTGGGATACGGTACAAGGGCTCTGGGAGCATGTTTTCCACTAGGTCCTTATATAGTTTTTCCTTCCTAACATTAAATAAATACTCTAAAGAAAATCGTGCGTTCAGCAACCTGAACGAGAGAACCACTTCGCGTAGGTACCCGGTTACAGAACCGTTAATCATTTCACGCGACGACACTATAAGTTCCGGGAGTAGTCGCCGCAGCCTCATTTGCATGACAGTACGGAGGAACTGGTGATTTTGATCCCGTAAATACACAAATCGTGACACAACCTGTCTCAAAAACAAATGAACAAGACCAAGCCCTCCTTTCTTAACAGGGCGAAACAATTTCGTTCGGCTAGTCCGCTCCCAGGTGGATGCCCAAATAAAAACAGCAAAAACACGGTGGAGTTTTTGTATGCTAATTCGGGATGCACATAACACATTCATCACATACCAGATTTTCGAAATTAGAAAAATGTTGCAGACAGTAGCCCGTGAAAAAATAGACAATTGCCTGCCTTGCCACGCAGTAGACTTTTCTTTCGCGCATTGCGCCTGGTCAGACCAGTACGCTTCTGGCTCACGATAAGATTCAAGTGGCACGCCTAGGTAACGCGTTGGAGTTGTCGACCAACGTAAGCGAGAGAAGTGCTCTGGCGTGACATTCCAGTCGCCATGCCAAAACCCGTAACTCTTATCCCAGTTTATTTGGGCACCGGTGCAGTCACAAAAATCACAAACGATATTAGTGGCTTGTTTGATGCTCTCACTGTCCGAGCAGAATACGGCAACATCATCTGCGTAAGCCAAAATCTTGACGTGTGCTGTCTGCAGCCTGAAGCCCGTAATAGCTTCACTGTGGTCAATGGCCAAACAGAGCGGTTCGAGATAAAGTGCGAACAGCAAAGGTGACAAAGGGCATCCTTGCCTCACTGAGGAGCGAACGTTCACGCTCTCCGTAAGGTCACCGTTGACTATAATACGCGTGGTGCAGTCCGTGTACGCCATTCTTACGCCTTCTAGTATTACATGGCCAACATTTGAGTGTTCTAGAATGCCGAATAAAACCTCGTGCGAGACACGGTCAAAAGCTTTTGCCAGGTCAAGCTGCATCATTGCCACGCGTTCGCCTAAAACATCACAACATTCAAGCACACTTCGTGTTACGTGTATGTTTGTCGCTATGCTGCGGCCTTTAATACCACAAGTCTGATGTGGCCCTATCAGTTTTGTAATAACCCCCTGGAGCCTTCTGGCTAATACCTTCATAAGTATTTTATAGTCAACGTTAGTGAGGCTGATCGGACGATAAGAACCCACAGAGAGACGTTTTTCCGGGTCATCACTTTTGGGTATCAGCACAACGTGTGATCTTCTGAAAGACAGCGGAACTCACTTGCTGTCATAAGCTTCAGCGAAAACATTAAGCAACAAGGGAGCGACCCTACCTTTAAAGGCTTTGTAGAAGGCGGCCCCAAGGCCATCGAGCCCGGGCGCTTTGCCCGGCGTCAAGTCGCCGATTGCATCCTCGACTTCCCGTAGAGTAATCTGCTCTTCCAAACGTGCTTTAACGTCATCGTCCAGCTTCGGCATAAACAGTAAAAATCTCTCCCGGAACCCTTCCATAATGTTCCTTTGTTGTCCAAGCAGCTCAGTAAGATGATCAGCTATCACGCGCATGATCACCTTCCTATCCGACGTCATATCGTTGCCACTAGCTATTTGACTGATTTCTTTCTGGCACGCATATCTCTTTTCATCAGACAACGCCCGCTTCTTTGGTCTTTCACCTACCCACAATTGTTCTGCTCTTGTCCGTATTATCGCGGCCTTATACTTCTCAGCGTCAATTTGCTACAGTTGGCTCTTCACGTCTCTCATTTCCTTCTTAAAAACACCAGGCTGGATGTTTCCATGCAAGTAAAATATTCAAGCTGCTCGCGAAGCTCTCGTTCACTTTGGTTCTGCTTATACTTGAGGGCACTACCTCTTTCGATGGCAGCTATTTTAACTCTTTGCTTAAATTCCTCCCATTCGGCCGCTAGATTTGTTGACTGCGCAGCGCGTAGCTTGTCCAGTTCATCCGTCACTACTATAACGAACTTTTCGTCCTCCAGGAGCTTCACATTAAATTTCCAGAGGTTCCAATTTAAACGTGTTTTCGCCTGCCCTCTGCCAAACCCGGCAATAACCAAACAATGGTCGCTAAAAGAAATCGGTTTCACATCGTACGCGGTGCACAACGCAACTAGTTCAGCTGAGACAGATTCTATCCAGCCTTGCATGGCTATCTCGCTGAAAGTGGGTATAAATCGGGCGAGTACCATTGGAAAAAAACGTTGCCCATGTCATCTAAACCATGATCATGTACTATCTCCGATAACAACTCGGCGCTCTTATCACGGATACGGCTCTTTTTGGATCGATCTTCAGCTGCACAAACACAGTTGAAGTCGCCTAGGAGTAATAGCACTTTATCACAGTTTAGGTACGTTTGAAACCTCTAAAAAAAAATGTGCGATCTCTTTCAACATTCGGTGGATAAGCGCACACAACGCGGTAACTCACACCCGAAAGACTAAAATCCACCACTAAAAGGCGGCCAGATTGGCATGACTCAACCTTTTGTACGCAACTACAAAAGTCGTTACGTATGAAAACGGCACAACCACCAGAACTACGAACAGCATGACAAAAATGTACATTGAAATGAGGACGAAAAACGGACACCATTCGGTCGGCTACTTCCGGGTTCTCTATTTTAGTCTCCTGAACTGCGACCAAGTCCAAATCGTTTTCGAGCAGTAAGCGGCTTAATTGGCACTGTCGCCTTCTAGCGCTTAGGCCCTCGTACATTCAGGGTTGCTACGCGCAAGGTCGCTTCAGTTAACAGGGCCATGACTGCAAATTATGTTGCCCTTCCGAATGGTGTCCGTTGCGAAGAACAAACCATAGATGAAACTTATTGCCATATTTTCCTCACAGGATGACACCGCGAAACTAAACCCGGCCAGCGGCCGTAAAGCTGTCGCGTCTGGAGAGCAGCGCAAGAAAAGTGATGCACATTGCACTTTTTGACAATTTTTGACCCACCCCAACCCCACCCCCCATTTACTCGCCGTAAGGAACATCTCCTACGGAGGCGGATTCACCACCCGCAGTGGTTCGCCCGGAATGTTAGGTCACGGTCTATAAGGAGAGCGCCTCACACCTGGCGTTTTTGTCGGCGGCTCGCCGCCTCCACCGTCGTCCCGCTGTTGCTCACTGTCCACCGTCCTCTCATACGCCCGCTTCCCGGCCATCGAGCTAGCTCTGTCGCGCGAAACATCCATGCACTCCTCCACGGATTCAGTCACGCTCACCGGAGGCTGCACATCTGGTGGCGTATCCCGTCCAGTCGATGCAGAGTCAACACCTTTGGCGGGCTCGTGCTGGTAGTAGTGATTTTATTGAGGAAGAAAAATGACGCTTATTTCTGCTGCCCAATAGGGAGCACGGCGCAGCGTCAGGGGAAGGGGAAAAAGGAGATAAAGATGTTGAAAGGAAGGGAAGAGAAGGAGAAGCAGCAAGAGTCTCATCCGATCATGGAGGAGGCTGGTGATGATGAAGTGAGGCTGCTGTGTAGCCCACGTATCCAGGAAGACGCAGGTTGGCTGTAGCAGCGTACACCTCCTGCAGAACAAGCACATCGTACTCGCTCCGCAATTGGTGCATGGAGAGGTCTACTTTGGCGGGCTCGTGCTGGTCCTTGGAAGTTACGGCGTCTTGCTGCTTGTTACGCTCGCCCTCCGGACAAGAGGACGGTGTAGACGGCTGTGCTTCACGGGAGTTTGTCTGAGGCGTCGCCTCTTCCAAGTCTGCCTCGTCCATGAGCAGGTCGGCGGTGTCCTCGCTGCCCCCAGGCCCCGTCACGCTGGCGTACGTTCGCTCACACTGGCCGTCTTCGTGACCGAAACGCCGACAAACACCACATCGCGGGATGCGGCACTCGCGACGGATATGGCCCGTTCCCCGGCAGCGAAGGCAGAGCGGAGCCCTGCCCGGTACAACGACGAGGGCGAGCTCACCGGAAACACTTAGCTGGTGTGGCAAGTCGTCAATTTTGACTCCGCCGTTCAGCTTCAGAGTCACAAGCCTCGTCGTAGACCCTTTGTCAGTCAATCCCTCGGCCCGCCAACGCTCCCTGACAATGTCGGCGACTTTACCGAAAGGCATGAAGGCAAGGCGCACGTCCTCGTCAGGCACACTGTGGAGCAACCAGTGTACCTGCATTCGGACGTCCCTGTTGGCCGGGTCGATGACGATACAGCGCTTGCTTTTAACTTGCAGTTCACCGATGCTGACCAACTTCCTGACCGCTTCAGCGTCCTTAAAGGTGACCGCCCACACATGGCTCATACGGTACGCCCCCAAGGCAACTACCTCGGGGAGCACCGAATACTGGGCCAGAGCGTCGCGGAAGTCTTCTACCCTGTAGGGGCGAGCCTTGACGTCCGCGTGCAAAAACACGGTATTTAAAACGAACCGACCTGTAGGCAAACTGGGCAGAACAACCTGGTATTCGCTTTCCATTGCCGATAACCTGTTACCGCGGCCGAGCTTGGCCGCTATCGCCGCTCCGTCGGAGCTCATGAAAAAACACGTCCGTTCGCTAGCGCGGCCGGAAGTCCACTCCAACTACGCCACGAAGCGCACATGGACACACACACCACGATGACAATAAATACCCAACATTAACGAAAGACTGCGCGTTTCTAACGCGTTTGTGCTAGCGCGTTACGACCCGTGTAAGAAGCTGGTGTAAGACGCTGTGGCCTCTCCGCCTTACCCCCGTATTCATAAACGCTCCTCGACTTGAACTTGACTTGCCACCGCCTTGGGCAGCGCGTTCGAAACGCGTTGAAGGCGGTGGCAAGTCAAGTTCAAGTCGAGGAGCGTTTATGAATACGGGGGTTATACTCTCTCAGCAGTCGTGTGATGGCGTCGGCAAACGCGGTGCACGTTCCGGCATGTGTAAACGACTGCGTAAGACGCTGTGGCCTCTCCCCCTTACTAGAGAGTACTGCACGTTTCTAACGCATTTGTGCTAGCGTCCCCTTAAGCGGGAGATGGTGCAATTATAATGAAGGGCGATGTTATAAAATAGGAATGACGTCACATATGGCGCGTGTCATTGGTGGAAGTCAATCGTTCGATTTAGTGCGACCATAAACAAACCTCGCACCCAACCTGTCCACCGGGAACATCCAGACATTCATAGACACTGTGTTACCAAATCATGACAAGTACAAGAATGGACCATTTGTAGTAGTTGGGGACTTTAACGTGGACATCATTGAGAACATTGAGGACATCATTGAGAACAATCATCATTGAGAACAATTGGCTTATCCAACATATGGCTTCTAGATATGCACTCAGTTGTATATCGTTTGACCATATGAAACCTACCACGATCCGAGGAACATGCATAGACCTAGTATTTGCAAATTGCCCACTGCAACCCATACAGGAACCGCTCTCCCTTCATTTCACGGACCATAAAGCCGTCGTAATGAAGGGACAACGCAAGCCATCCATCGTCTAAGAACAAATAAAGTTGATTTTGTATATATACACACAATGTTTCTCACGTCTTTACATGATGATCGACTGGGCGAATTACACGGAAGATTCACGGTTTACCGATCATTCCCTCCGGAGCTTCGCCCACTCATCATCATTCACCCCGTGGATATGCTGTGATTTTTAATCTGCCTGCGCCAGACTTGAACGTAACGAATGATACGTAATTAATTACTTCTAATCAATTATATTTTTGGTAGTGTTGTAATTGATAAATAACTCTTTTTGACTCAGTAACGCTCGCTGTAATTCAATCACTTTTTAGTAACCAATTACACGTAACCAGTTATACTTTATTCACGAAACAAGCTGTAACAGGCGACGCATCTTTGAACACTTAAATTTAGCGGGAATTACAGTCTGCATCGACGTCTGCATTAACTTTAGATAAAGATTTCGAGAATTTGGGTGGTTTCGGAAAATTTCGACCAGCGTCTTATTCAGTACGGATTGGGTCTTTCTCAAATTCTCGAAATCTTTATCTAAAGTTAATGCGCAGGAACGGGTCCGCACCAGCCTTTTACGGCTTACCAAAACTCCATAAACCCGGAATCCCCTTACGGCCAATCGTAGACTTTTGATGCTCCCCACTTCGATCACTATCCATATACTTGCACCAGATTATGTCACCCATCACCGGAAGGACAGCATCCCACGTGCGCAACCCCGAAAACTTCATCAAGCTCATATCAAATGTACGCCTCGAAGATGATGAATGCCTGGTCTCTTTTGATGTGATCTCTTTGTTTACCAGAGTACCCATTCAGTTAGCTATATCCGCAACAAGGGACGCCCTGGAACGCGACGACACACTCGACGAGAGAACCCCCTTGAGTGTAGACGAGATCTGCCGCCTTCTCGAGCTATGCCTATCAAATACCTACTTCACCTTCCGAGGCAGCTACTACAAGCAGGTGAAAGGAACTCCCATCGGGGCCTCAATTTCCGTCACCATGGCTAACCTAACTATGGAAAATATCGAAGACAGAGCTCTGAGTACTTTTTTTCCCCGAAGCCAAAAGTTTTCCTTAGGTCCATGGATGATTGCTTCTGTATCGTGAAGGAGTCGCAAGTCGAAAACCTGCAGAGCCACTTAAATTCCATAGACCCGGATATACAGTTCACGTCGGAGCGCGAACAAAACGGATCGCTACCTTTCCTAGATGTACAAGTAACACAAACCAACGGCAATCTAAAATTTTCAGTCTACCGAAAACCAACCCACACAGGCCGCTACCTACACTTCGCATCCAACCATCCGGAAAACCACAAGGCATCGGTCGTAAATTCTTTATTGAAAAGAGTCGAAACTCATTGCACATTGGAATCAGATCAAAAGAAAGAAAGGAGAACGGTTCTCAACGAACTCAAAAGGAACGGCTATACAACGGAATTCATTCGAAAAACAACCCGACAACAAAAAAGAAAAAACAAACTACGAGACCTCCAACCGTTGACTCCCCCTCGACCACAAAAACGAGTGTCCATCCCATACGTCAAAGGTACCAGCGAAGCTCTCAGCCGAATATTGAAAAAAGAAGGCCTCAAAGTCGCGCATAAACTGATGAACACTTTGAATATCCTCATTCCTAAACCAAAAGACCGTCCACCAAAAGAAAAAGCTCAAGGCGTCGTCTATAAAATCAGCTGTGCCGACTGTCCGGCGTCGTACATCGGGGAAAACAAAAAGTCTAAAAGAAAGACACAGACAACATGAAAATGACGTCAGAACATTCAACCGAATACGCAGCGCCGTCGCCGAACATTCCGAAGACGCCAACCACAAGATCTCTTTCCAAGAAACCCAAACCCTTCAAACAGAGACAAACTGGCGAAAAAGGCTGCTACTGGAGTCGTGGCACATTCAGAACACGGCGGGTAATATAAGCCGCGTGAAGGGCATCCTTCCTTCTTTGTATATTCATGGCCTTGCAGACGCGACGAAGGGAAGCAAGGAATCCCCGCTCTAGGTCAGCAACACCAAAACAACTCGTCCCCCCCGCCCCTCGTCAACGCATTCCCAGCATCGGACAATCCAGCCGACCAGCGACGCCGAAGCCCCACCACCACCTCTTTCGTCTGTCGAGAACAGGCGCCCCGTCAAGTGTCTCCCCACCTGACGCTCTCTCCCCCCCCCTCCCCCCTTCCTCTCCTTTCTTACGATGGACCTTTTAAGGGCGGCACACCGCCACCTCGGAAGAATACCTCCTGAAGAAGGAGCCGAATTGGTTCCGAAACGTCGGGCTAGTAAATTTCCTTATTTGGTTGGAGTCAATCTCTAAGTCTTAATCAATTTTCCCAATCAGACAGGTAATTCTGTCGAAATGTTTAGCTTCAAGATACCCTATGTGAGGGGCTAAAAGTATGATTTTTGATTATGGTTTTCTCACCCCCGTAGAGGGTGAGTGGGCCGATCCCAGAGGCAAGTGCAATACCGGGCCAACCTGTGGCGAAGGTGAAGCGAGCTTCGAGCACTCCACCCCACTCCAAAAATAAGTTTAATATCTTGGGTCCAAATAGGACCCGTATCAGATATTAAGCTGATAAGAACAGATACTACATAAGGAGAAGTTTATTGACGTGTTATCACTTATACACAAATTATCCATGTACACATTGGATTGCACTTACAGCGTTGTACAAATTTCACTTTTGGGGTTTGCATGAAATCTATTTACAATGTTTACATTTTGAGGAATGTACAATACCAGAGACTATTTACTTCCTTAACACTTCTGTTGTGAAATTTTGCGTGTTTTTACATACGTTTCCAATTTGCATACATGTCACTAGATTACACGTTTGCTAGGACGGAAGGAATTACACCATCCCCGCTTTTCTACATCAGTTTTGATTTGCTTATACAAACACTATATGTACAAACTATTTTCCACAATTTGTCTTCCCCGTGGGTAATGATAGAGCACTCATTGTGGGTTCACATGGATTCAATCGATTTCCATACGAGGGGGAGGTTGGCGGAAGTAGGGAGAAATCTGGCGAGTTAATAAGGAATGACAGGAAATTCCAGCGTATATTTTATTACTATCCAAATCGTGTATGCCACTTCATCAAGAAACGGTCTAATCCATTTATTGCAAGTTCCTTGTTTAGTATTTAATGATTCAGATTCTCGTGCTTTTTAATACCGGATGAACAGCTTTCTGTGGTTTTCTTTTGCCTTCCGTCAACCCTCTCCTCTTCCAAAGATTAAACATAATCGTAATCGTTTGTAACTTATCGAAAAATGATTTCATCTTTTCTGGTTTTAACAGTTTCGACTTGTAAGTTGGCAGTGGCCAATTTCCAAACCGCTTTGGCCGGGGTGCACTCTTTGAACGCATGTTTTCGTGTTTCAGGAGTTTCGTGTTTCA
>NC_051160.1:58968436-59007150 GCF_013339745.2 Dermacentor silvarum | reverse complement strand
GTTTTGCCCCGCGCTCTCAAAATGCGTGCGGCGTTGGTACTGTTGCCGGAGCCTCTGATAAAATAGGCACTTCATGCCGCAGCTAAACGTCGCCTCCCTTCCCTCCCCCTCCCCCACGGCCTCTCGCGCTTCGAAGAAGGCACGTTTGCTCTACATATGGTTGGCGCTGAGCCGTGCTCCCTCAAGGGCTGCAGAAGATAGCGCCAACCTTTCCCTTTCCCTCAAGAACCACTTTCATCATCTACATATGGTGATTGTAAAGGAGAAAGAGACGCCTACTTCTGCAGCCCTTAAGCGAGCACGGCGCAGAACGCGCGTTTTGTTTCTCTGTTCTCCGCCGTGCGTTCACTCCCCGTGAAAGACGCGCCCCTCGCGCCCCTTTCACTCGCACATACAGCGTTTCGGCGCGTGGCGACGGCCTCCACCTGGCCCGTCGACCTACTCTCTGAGGAGCTTCCTGGGTACCAGCGGCCATCCTCTGCGACTCCAGGGCAGCCCTCCTCGGCCTGCAGAGGCCAGAAAGCGCCAGCCTTGGAGTCGCACTGCTGTCTACCCGCTGACAGCGCTGCAGGACGCAGGCCACCCGTGTCCCTGCACTGGATCCCCGCCCACGTAGGGATCCCGGGCAACGAGGCAGCCGACACCCTGGCGAAGGACGCCCACCACACTGTGCCCCTCAGTCGGGCCGTGACGGAGGGCGACTTCACAGGACTGAGGCTGCGCGACACCTGCGACCCACCACCCACAGACAAACGGTGGCACTGGGATGCCCCCCACGACCACTCCCCAGCGAGGCCTTGCTCGCAGGGAGACCTCGCTCCTTCTCCGGCTCCGCATCGGCTGCAGCTGGACGGCAGCACGCAGCTACCGACTGGGACGAGCGACGTCCCCGGCCTGCAGCTCCTGCGGGGAGCCGTAGACGATCGAACATCTCCTGCTGGCCTGCCCGGCGTACCTCCAGCAGCGGGGCCCACTCCTGCAGGAGTTCCGCCGCCTGGGCCTCCCCTGTGGCAAGGAGGAAGATCTCCTCTTCCCCGGCCGACACCACCTTTCTGCACTTCGAGGCGTCGTGGAGTTCCTTGACTCGTCAGGGCTCTCCGCACGCCTCTAAGGACATTTCTACAAGCGGAAGGCCTCACGGCCTCCCACTCTCCACCCCGGGCCTGACCGGCCTGGCACAACACCCTGCAGACTCTGCAGCCACCAAGGCCTTCCATCTCGGCTGATACGTGCCGCCTATGCCTGCCGGTTTTGCTTCGCCCAGCCATGGCGTCTCCACTCTATCCCTTCTTTCGCTCCCACTTACCCCTCCCCGTTGGCGCTGGAGCCGTGCTCCCTCAAGGGCTGCAGAAGATAGCGCCAACCTTTCCCTTTCCCTCAAGAACCACTTACCTGGCGACGATTTCTTCTCCAATGACGTCATACGGAACCTCACGGCGACGGCGACGCCTACGGCAGAAATCTGCTTTTGTGTGTCCATATAATTGCTATCGCAATAAAAAAGTTGTCGCAGTTTCACCTGAAAGGCGAAGCATCAATTGCGATAGCAAATTTGTAGAGAGCTATACGGAGTAATGATATTAGCTTTATCAGCTGTATAAATTTGGACATGCAGCAGCACCGGCAACGCGCAGAACTGTTGTCGACGCCGTCGGCGTTTTTCCCGCGTTCGCTCAAAATGCCTGCGGCGTTGGTGACTGTTGCCGGAGCCTCTGATATAAATAGGCATTTGGTGCCGCAGCTAAACGTCGTCTCCCTTCCCTCCCCCTCCCCCCTCCCCCACGGCCTCTCGCGCGTCGAAAGAAGGCGCGTTTGCTCTACATATATGATGATTGTAAAGGAGGAAAGAGACGCCTACTTCTGGAGCCCTACGGAAGCACGGCGCAGAACGCGCGTTTGTTCTCCGCCGTGCGTTCACTTCGCCGTGAAAGAGCGCGTCCCTCGCGCCCTTTCACTCGCACATACAGCGTTCGGCGGCGCGCGGCGACGATTTCATCTCGATTGACGTCATACGGAACCTCACGGCGACGGCGACGGCGACGGCGACGCCGACGGCAGAAATCTGCTTTTGAGTGTCCATATAATTGCTATCGCAATAAAAAAAAAAAAGCTTCGTGGCGTAGTGGTTAGCGCCGCGCGTTCGGAAGCGAGGGTCCCGGTTCGATTCCGCGCTACGGACACAACTTTGGAATTTTTTTTAGGGGCGAAGCTCCTTAGGGTGTGTGTCTGTCCCTCCTCTGTAGTATGTAGTAGTAGTAGGTACCCACGTCTACTTTTATGAAACAAAAAAAATTTGCGAAAGTTGTGTCCGTAGCGCGGAATCGAACCAGGGACCCCTCGCTTCCGAACGCGCGGCGCTAACCACTACGCCACGAAGCGCTTTTTATTGCGATAGCAATTATATGGACACTCCAAAGCAGATTTCTGCTGTCGGCGTCGCCGTCGCCGTCGCCGTTGCCGTCGCCGTCGCCGTCGCCGTGAGGTTCCGTATGACTTCAATGGAGATGAAATCGCCGCCGCCCCGCGCCACCGAACGCTGTATGTGCGAGTGAAAGGGCGCGAGGGGACGCGCGCTTTCACGGGGAAGTGAACGCACGCGGAGAACAAACGCGCGTTCTGTGCCGTGCTCCCTTAAGGGCTGCAGAAGTAGGCGTCTCTTTCCTCCTTTACAATCACCATATATGTAGAGCAAACGCGCCTTCTTCTGACGCACGAAAGGCCGTGGGGGGGGGGGGGGGGGGGAAGGGAGGCGACGTTTAGCTGCGGCACCAAATGCCTATTTATATCAAGGCTCCGGCAACAGTCACCAACGCCTGCACGCGTTTTGAGTGAACTCGGGCAAAACGCCGACGGCGTCGACAACAGTTCTGCGTGTTGCCGGCGCTGCTGCATGTCCAAGTTTATACAGCTCATAAAGCTAATATCATTACTCCGTATAGCTCTCTACTAAGTTGCTATCGCAATTGATGCTTCGCCTTTCGGGTGAAACTGCGACAACTTTTTTTAAAATTTATTGCCGGTCTTCGACATAACACAGTACATACAAATTACCACACACTCAAATAACGCAAATGCACGCTGTTGGACAGAAAAGAAATTAGAAAAAAAAACTAGTAAGTCGTCCGTCCGTATAGGACCAACGTTGTCACGCTAAAATTCCTTGATGACTGTCAGAGGCTCTAGCCTTGACAGCCAATCCGGTACAGCCAATTGCATTTTCTGTTCTTCAATAAACCGATAAATCCATTCTTTGAAATAAATCCTCGCGGGCCTCGCGTCAGGATCACAGTGGTACCCCGCCACAGACTTTCGCGCGACGGAGTAAATGGTGATTGTAAACGAAGAAAGAGACGCTTAATTCTGCAGCCCTTCAGGGAGCACGGCGCAGAACGCGCGTTTGCTCTTCGACGTGCGTTCGCTCCCCGTGAAAGCGCGCGTCCCTCGCGCCCTTTCACTCGCTCATACAGCGTCCGGAGCGCGGCGACGATTTCATCGCTGTTGACGTCATACGGAACCTCAC
Organism: Dermacentor silvarum; assembly: GCF_013339745.2. Classification (NCBI taxonomy): domain Eukaryota; kingdom Metazoa; phylum Arthropoda; class Arachnida; order Ixodida; family Ixodidae; genus Dermacentor; species Dermacentor silvarum. The sequence goes on along the minus strand of NC_051160.1, from coordinate 59,003,630 downwards.
GGCGACGCCGACGGCAGAAATCCGCTTTGGGTGGGTGGGATAACTTTATTGTAAGGTCCTTCGGGCTACGGGGTGCAAGGCCCATTGAGCGGGCTACTCCCACGTTGGGACCGGGAGTTTTAGCTCCCTGGCCGCATCGTGGGCTCGCTGGACGGCCCAGAGCTGTTCGCCAGGTCCGTGCTGCGTAGTGCTTCTTTTAGCCTGGCGGAGTCCTTGATTCTTGTTTACGTGGGTCCGACCACACGGCCAGAGCAAGTGATGTACGTCTAGTGTTCTAAGGCAATTTTCGCAATATGATGTTGTGTATAGCTCAGGCATGCAGTGATGTAGTCTGTTCTGCGTGGGGTACGTGTTGGTTTGAAGCATTCTGAAGGTGATGGCTTGAGGCCTGGTGAGCTTTTTTGTGAGTGTGCTGTATATTCTCGGTCTAGATAAAAGTGCTTTGTGACCTCGTTGTATGTGGAGGGGGGGTCCCGATTCTCGCGGGGATGGTCACGACCAGAATAGGTGGCGTCGCGGAGGGTTAGGTCTCGCGCGCTCCTGTGAGCCACCTCGTGAGATTGGGAGGGGCGTCCTCGATCTTTCCGAGGTGTGCCGGGAACCAGCAGATGGTGTGATGCTGCAGCGGTGCGGATGTATTGATTATATGTAGTGCTTGTCTTGCAACGGCGCCTTTCAGGAAGGCTTTGACGGCCGAGCGTGAATCGCTGTAGACGTGGGTGGTGGTCGGGTCTGTGAGTACGAGTGCGATCGCGACCTGTTCTGCTATCTCGGACTTGTGGGTCTTGACTGTGAGAGCGTTTGTGACTTGACCTTGCTTATTGACCGTAATGGCAACGAAGGCCTGCCTGGACAGGTACTGTGCCGCGTCTACGAAACAGGCTTGGATCTTCTTATTACGTATTTCGCGCAGAATGAACGATCCGCGTGCCAGCCTTCTGGGTTGATGGTGAGCGGGGTTCATGTTGCGCGGGAGTGGGCGAACCGTGTAGGATTTGCGTGTGTCCGTCGGAACACTTTCATATAAGTTCTCGATTGCTGTGGTGTCATGACCTAGTTTGGCTAGGATTTTTCTACCCTGTTTGGTTCTAGAGAGTCTTGACAATTGTGCCCGTTCTTGAGCCTCGGCGATTTCTTCAAGTGTATTGTGTACCCCCAGTTGCAGCAGGAGCTCTGTCCCGGTGCTCTTTGGGATTCCCAGTGCTAGTTTGACTAGCTTCCTCAGTTGCGCATTGAGTTTGTCCTTCTCCGCTACCTTCCATTTGTGCATGGCCGCCTCGTAGGTGAAGTGGCATAGCGCGAAGGCGTTTGTGAGCTTGAAGAAATTTTCTTCCTTAAGGCCGTGTTGTCTGTTCGCTACGCGTCGTATCAGATTCATGGCGTTATCCGACTTTGTGGCGATCTTCGCCACAGTCGCGGCGTTAGAGCCGTTGCTCTCAATGAGCATGCCGAGAACTCCGTTTTTGCGGACGTGCGGAATGGTTCCTCCGTCTTTTGTTCTGAGAGTAATGGCGTGTGTGTCTCTGATTTCGCTCTTTGGCTTGGGACCGCTTCTCGATGGGTTATAGACGAGGAGCTCCGACTTAGCGGGCGAACATCGCAGACCCGTGGGAGCGAGGTATTCCTCAATGGCGTCCATCGCTTGCTGTAGCGCGTTCTCAACTGATCCCAGGCTACCTCCGGGGATCCACAGCGTTACGTCATCTGCGTATATGGTGTATTTGACGTTCTCGATTTGATCCAGTTTATTGCCTAGGCCGGCTAGCGCAAGATTAAAAAGCGTCGGAGAGATGACAGAGCCTTGCGGGGTGCCCTTGCGGCCTAGTTTGAATTTCTGGGACTTGATTTCTCCTAGACGAAGGGTGGCCGTTCTGTCGCTCAGGAACGGTTTTGTATAAGCGTAGAGTCTAGTGCCGAGGTCGAGGTTAGAGATTGTATCGAGTATGTAGTCATGCGATAAGTTATCGAAGGCCTTTTCGAGGTCTGGCCCTAGGATTACTCTCGCGTCTCTCGTGTCTGCGTCAATGATCTCATGTTTGAGAAGTTTCATGGCGTCTTGGGTGGACAGCCCGGGTCTAAAGCCGATCATTGTTGCGGGGTAGATATCTTTCTTCTAGATGTTTTGAGAGCCTGTTTAGGACCGCGTGCTCGGCTACCTTGCCGACGCAAGATGTCAGCGAGGTCGGTCTGAGGTTATTGATGTTGGGCGCCTTACCAGGCTTTGGGATGAGCACGATGAGGGCCGTTTTCCAGTCTTCGGGTAGTGCTCCATTCCTCCAGATTTTGTTGATTTCCTCAGTGAGGGTTTCGATGGAGGTGTCGTCTAGGTTTCTAAGTGCCTTGTTAGTTACGCCGTCCGGCCCCGGCGCTGACTTGCTGTTTAGGTTCTGAAGCGCCGTGCGTACCTCTTCGGTTGAGAAGTCCCGATCTAGCTCTGGGTCGGCCTTGCCGCGATATGCTTCGGCGGTCGTGCCTCTAGCATTTTTAGCCAGCGGGAGGTACTTGTCGGCGAGACGATCAATGAGGTCATTTTCCGTGGTATTCTTGAGTTCTTCGTGCATGATCCTGTTCAGCGTGCGACCTTGGTCCACTTTGGTTCTGGTTCTGTCTAAAAGGTGTTTAAGCAGGTCCCATGTCGTCCCGCTGTTGATGCGGCCGTCCGCAGCGTCGCACACTTCGTTCCATTGCTGGTTAGATAGTTGCGTGCAATATTCTTCAATCAGGCGGTTGAGGGAAGAAATTCTTTTCCTCAGCCTTCGATTGTGTCTTTGTTCTTTCCATCTTCTGGTGAGCGATTGTTTGGCTTCGAGCATGTGAGCCAGTCGGCTGTCCATGCTTTGAACGGGGAGATCTGTCTCTATTTCCTTTGTGGCCGCCTTAACGTCGGCCTTTAGTTGCGACGTCCATTGTTCGATCGATCCTTTGCCTGTTCGGCGTTCGTGTCTGAACTCGCGGATCTTGTCCCAGTCGACCTACGTCATTTTTCTGGGTTCTCTGGATGGGGTGTCGATCATTGTCTCAACAATGTGATGATCACTGCCCAAATCCTCGAAGAGGTTGTTCCGCTGATAGTTTGGAACGTTGCGGACGAAAGTGAGATCCGGCGTTGTGTCGCGGTTGACCGAGTTACCCGTTCTTGTGGGGTATGCGGCGTTCGTAATGAACATTAGGTCAAGTTCATCGGCGTCGTTTAGTAAGCCCTTCCCCTTGGCCCTGCTGGCGACGTATCCCCAAGCCGTGTTAGGGGCGTTGAAGTGCCCGGCCACGATCATGGGGTTATCGCCGGCACGGTTGCAGGCAAGCTTGAATATTTGCCTAAATTTTTGTGCTATGTGCTTGGGGCTGCTGTAAACGTTTAGGATGAATATGCTCTTGGAGTTCTTTGCTCTAGGGAAGACTTCCGTGAGAATGAATTCACAGTTGCTGCGGTCGTGATTAATATTGTGTCTCGTATGGGCTAGCTTGTTGCTGACCAACGTGGCGATACCTCTGCATTTGTGTTGCGGTGTCGTAGCGGTCACGTCATAGCCGGATAGCGAGGGTGTGGCGGTATTTGTCTCTTTTGTAGGAGAATGACTTGGGGTTTGTCTTTTTTGGCTCGAATGTATTGTTGCAGGGGGGCCTTTTCGCGGACGTAGCCCCTACAATTCCATTGCCAAACGCGAAACGGTTCAGTTGGTGCTGCCATCTTTGTTGTTGGCGTTGGGTGGCCTTTGTGAGGCCATGTAGTTGCTGTGTCTGTCGAGCGACAATGCCCGAGGTAGCTTGGTGATAGTGGATTGTGACATCACAGACGGGTGGTCTGTCATTTCTAGCGCGTTGAGCCTTGCCCCGTGGCTGTTGATCGTCTCCATCAGGTGGTTGATTTGTAGCGTTATCCTGTCGTAACCTTCTTTGAGGGTCCCTACTGTCGTCGCAAGTTTGTCTTGCCCTTCCTTCAGTGACGCGACCGTAGTTTCAAGCCCGCCGAGCAGCTCTTTGATTTCCTTAATGTCGCTGTCCGTGCTCGACGGACGTGTATTTGTCGCGGCTTTTCTCTTATGTGGATTGCGCGTGGATTCCGCGACCGGCACCTCCACTACCATGGGTTCAGATGTGATTTCGGTTTCATTAGAGTCGGAGGGTGGTGGCGTTGGCGGCGTCTTGAGTTGTCTGATTTCCTTGACAAGTTTTGTGATTGTTTGCCTTAACTCTTTGTTTTCATGTTCTAGTCTTTTAATCGTATTTGTTATTTCTACCTGCTCTGGCCGTGCCGTCGGGCTCACCTGGCTGTCGGCCTGCTGTTGGTTCTGCTGCTGTTGTCGCTCCTGTTGTTGTTGCGGCTGCTGAACTCGTTGGGCCCAGGTCAGCCGGTCATCACCGCCAACTAGTGGGCTGGGGGCGAATCGTATCCTTGACGTGGATCTCTGGCTCGGGTTCCTGGAGCGCTCTCCGGACCGTGACGACGGGCGACCACGGTTCCTCGATCTCGAGCGCCCCCGCTCGCCGGTCAAGCGAGCATCTGCGTTGGCGGCCACGTTGTCGTTTATGGCGCTACTCTCGCGGTTCTTGAGCGGCGGGAAGTCTTGCTGACTCAGGGCGATTGGTCCTGACCCCGTGGTGTTTTTGCTTGCGTTCGCTGCGATTCTTTTTTCAACTCGTCTCCTTCGGACGACGCAGGGGAGTTGGAAGCGGTTCGTGCATTCCTTGCTGGCCGTGACGTGATTTCCCGCGCAAAGCGCACACTTGATCGAGGTGCACACATGGTCTGCGTTAGGGTTTGCGAGTCCACAGCCTTTGCAAATGGCGTCGTCGGGCGAGGGGCATACGTCGGCACGATGGCCGAGTCTGCCGCACACGTGGCACATGGCGATCTGTTTGCGGTAAAGGGAACACTTGACCAGGGCGTTGTCGTATCTGACATAGTTCGGGACTCGAAAGCCGTCGAAGGCGATGATGACCGTGCCAGTTTCCTTGATTCTCTTTGCCGCCAGAGCGCGTGGGTTGCGTGGGTTGACGATCTTGCGATTTATGGATTCCTGCGTCTCATCGAGCGGGACTCCTCTTATAACGCCTTTGCACGTTTCGTGCGGCGCCGTCCTATATGCAGTGGTCTGAAACGTTTGTTCTCCTATGGAAATGTTGCGGATCCTGAGGTATTTCGCTGCGTTCGCTTCGGACGGTGTGCTGACCACCATGATGTTTTGCTTCAAATTGGGGCATATCGTGTCCTCGCTTCGCTCGTTAGGTTCGATGCAAGCAGCCATGCAAATTGCTTTGGTGACCGTAAGTTGGCCTACCTTGGCTATGTTGATTCCGCCACGTATGCGAATCACGATCTTGATGTCGTCTTGGGGCAGCGCGGGCATCCTGCTTGCTTTGATCACGGAGTTTCTCGCTGTTGAGACGGTTGCGTTCGTATTTCCTCCCTTTCGCTGTAGGTTAGCGAGGTCTGGCCGGCTCAACGCAGTCTTGATTACTGACGGGCGCGGGGCCACGATAGTCCAGCCGGCGTCTGCGGTAAGGTCGTCCGGGCTCATGTCTTGGCGTTTAACTTCGTATGCCATCGCTGTAGGGTCGTTCTCGGGTGTAAGGCTCTGTTGTGATCGCTGGAGGCCCCCGCAGCCGGGGTGGGCGCGGGGAGGCCTGAGGTCGGCGGCGGCGGCTTGGTCGGGGTCGAGACGGGCACTGATGGCGGTGGCCGAACTCGTCGTTAGGCTTAGAGACCGTGGCGTGGCAGGGAGAGATGAAATCACTCGTAAAAAAGTCCAGAGGTCACGCACTTGCCGAAATGTGGTCTTCCCAGGTGACAAAGAACTTCAAGAATCCGATTCCGGGTAGAAAAGGCACCAAACTGGGTAAAAGACACATTTAAGTTGGCGAGAAAGCGGGAGCCGGCACGGACGCGTCCGCACGCTCCAAGCGTTCCATGGCGTTCTCAAATCGCTTTGGAGTGCCCATATAATTGCTATCGCAATAAAATTTGGAGAACGCTTAAGTTTCGCCTTTAAGAATGGAACCCGATAGCATTCAAGGTTCCCTGACTGCTTGTCACGCTTCCCTGCAACTGCAGCTTATGTAACCGTAATGTTTGCTGTGGAACGCTGGCAGCGAACGCTATGCATGAAGGCGAGCTGTCTGATAGAAACGCGGCCTCTTGCGTGGGCCGATCCCAGAGGTCCTTCTCAGCCGCGCAAAAAAAAAAAAAATACATCGTTTTCAGGTTGCTGTTATAGTTTCGCACTTTGAACATTTCATTCTGAGAAGATTTAACATAAAAGACATGCGCTGTGTTTTGTTTCATGACAATTGTTCGTGGGCTGTTATTCTCAAAATTCCAAGGAATAACTTTGTCAAGAATATAAGACAAAGTATGAGCAACTTTAGTGATGGGCTGCTCTATATACCCGCATATAGCGCATGTCATATAGGAAGGCGCATGTCATATAGATCTCCGTGCATGCGTTTCTGAATCAATTACCGAGCACTCAACAAGATCACGCGCAAGGATGTGTACCCCATGCCTCGCATTGACGATGCCCTCGTCTCCAGTCTTGATCTGCGTTCAGGTTACTGGCAAATTCCGATGCACGAAGCCGAAAAAGAAAAAAAAAAGAAACAGCGTTTGGAACCTCAGATGATCTTTACGAGTTCAACCTCATGCCCTTCGGCCTCTGTAATGCTCCCGCAACTTTTGAGCGCATGATTGACACCATTCTGCGTGGCCTGCTTGTGCTATCTGGGTGATAGTTATTTTCTCGTCGACATTTACCCAGCACCTCCACCACTTGTGACGTCACAGTAAGGGCGGACCTTCTATTGAGCCCGAAAGACGACGCGGCGAAGGAGGGCGGAGTCCACAACGGGCATGAACAGCTTTCGACACTGTCCACGCTGATGATGCGCCCGCACGCGCAATGAAGATGAAGGGCACACGCATGATGATGATTATGTACAGATGATGAAGTGCAAAATAAATGCCCACACTGAACCTAATTATATACGGTAATTTTAGCTCACGAGACGCCAACGCCGGCGACGACGCCGTATTCCCGAACTGGATTTTCGGCGACACGGGGCCGTTAACGCTATCGCTTTTAAATTAGAAGTCAGAAAGTGGTGTTCTCAGCCATATGGCTCAGAGCGGTGGTGTTCTCAGCTGTATGGCTAAGAAAGTGGTGTTCTCAGCCAATGGCACAGAGCGGTGGTGTTCTCAGTGGTGTTATCAGGCATATGGCTCAGAGCGGTGGTGTTCTCAGCCATATGGCTAAGAAAGTGGTGTTCTCAGCCAATGGCACAGAGCGGTGGCGTTCTCAGCCATATGGCTAAGAAAATGGTGTTATCAGGCATATGGCTCAGAGCGGTGGTGTTAAGAAAGTGGTGTTCTCAGCCAATGGCACAGAGAGGTGGCGTTCTCAGCCATATGGCTAAGAAAGTGGTGTAATCAGGCATATGGCTCAGAGCGGTGGTGTTCTCAGCCATATGGCTAAGAAAGTGGGGTTATCAGGCATATGGCTCAGAGCGGTGGTGTTCTCAGCCATATGGCTAAGAAAGTGGTGTTATCAGGCATATGGCTCAGAGCGGTGATGTTCTCAGCCATATGGCTAAGAAAGTGGTGTTCTCAGCGAATGGCACAGAGCGGTGGTGTTCTCAGTGGTGTTATCAGGCATATGGCTCAGAGCGGTGGTGTTCTCAGCAGAGCGGTGGTGTTCTCAGCCATATGGCTAAGAAAGTGGTGTTCTCAGCCAATGGCACAGAGCGGTGGTGTTCTCAGCCATATGGCTAAGAAAGTGGTGTTATCAGGCATATGGCTCAGAGCGGTGATGTTCTCAGCCATATGGCTAAGAAAGTGGTGTTATCAGGCATATGGCTCAGAGCGGTGGTGTTCTCAGCCATATGGCTAAGAAAGTGGTGTTCTCAGCCAATGGCACAGAGCGGTGGCGTTCTCAGCCATATGGCTAAGAAAATGGTGTTATCAGGCATATGACTCAGAGCGGTGGTGTTAAGAAAGTGGTGTTCTCAGCCAATGGCACAGAGAGGTGGCGTTCTCAGCCATATGGCTAAGAAAGTGGTGTAATCAGGCATTTGGCTCAGAGCGGTGGTGTTCTCAGCCATATGGCTAAGAAAGTGGGGTTATCAGGCATATGGCTCAGAGCGGTGGTGTTCTCAGCCATATGGCTAAGAAAGTGGTGTTCTTAGCCAATGGCACAGAGCGGTGGTGTTCTCAGCCATATGGCTAAGAAAGTGGTGTTATGAGGCATATGGCTCAGAGCGGTGGTGTTCTCAGCCAATGGCACAGAGCGGTGGCGTTCTCAGCCATATGCCTAAGAAAGTGGTGTTATCAGGCATATGGCTCAGAGCGGTGATGTTCTCAGCCATATGGCTAAGAAAGTGGTGTTCTCAGCCAATGGTTCAGAGCGGTGGTGTTCTCAGCCATATGGCTAAGAAAGTGTTGTTCTCAGCCAATGGCACAGAGCGGTGGCGTTCTCAGCCATATGGCTAAGAAAATGGTGTTATCAGGCATATGGCTCAGAGCGGTGGTGTTCTCAGCCATATGGCTAAGAAAGTGGTGTTCTCAGCCAATGGCACAGAGCGGTGGTGTTCTCACCCATATGGCTAAGAAAGTGGTGTTATCAGGCATATGGCTCAGAGCGGTGGCGTTCTCAGCCATATGGCTAAGAAAGTGGTGTAATCAGGCATATGGCTCAGAGCGGTGGTGTTCTCAGCCATATGGCTAAGAAAGTGGTGTTCTCAGCCAATGGCACAGAGCGGTGGTGTTCTCACCCATATGGCTAAGAAAGTGGTGTTCTCAGCCAATGGCACAGAGCGGTGGCGTTCTCAGCCATATGGCTAAGAAAGTGGTGTTATCAGGCATATGGCTCAGAGCGCTGGTGTTCTCAGCCATATGGCTAAGAAAGTGGTGTTCTCAGCCAATGGCACAGAGCGGTGGTGTTCTCACCCATATGGCTAAGAAAGTGGTGTTATCAGGCATATGGCTCAGAGCGGTGGTGTTCTCAGCCATATGGCTAAGAAAGTGGTGTTCTCAGCCAATGGCACAGAGCGGTGGTGTTCTCAGCGATATGGCTAAGAAAGTGGTGTTATCAGGCATATGGCTCAGAGCGCTGGTGTTCTCAGCCATATGGCTAAGAAAGTGGTGTTCTCAGCCAATGGCACAGAGCGGTGGTGTTCTCACCCATATGGCTAAGAAAGTGGTGTTATCAGGCATATGGCTCAGAGCGGTGGTGTTCTCAGCCATATGGCTAAGAAAGTGGTGTTCTCAGCCAATGGCACAGAGCGGTGGCGTTCTCAGCCATATGGCTAAGAAAGTGGTGTTATCAGGCATATGGCTCAGAGCGCTGGTGTTCTCAGCCATATGGCTAAGAAAGTGGTGTAATCAGGCATATGGCTCAGAGCGGTGGTGTTCTCAGCCATATGGCTAAGAAAGTGGTGTAATCAGGCATATGGCTCAGAGTGGTGGTGTTCTCAGCCATATGGCTAAGAAAGTGGTGTTCTCAGCCAATGGCACAGAGCGGTGGTGTTCTCAGCCATATGGCTAAGAAAGTGGTGTAATCAGGCATATGGCTCAGAGCGGTGGTGTTCTCAGCCATATGGCTAAGAAAGTGGTGTAATCAGGCATATGGCTCAGAGCGGTGGTGTTCTCAGCCATATGGCTAAGAAAGTGGTGTTCTCAGCCAATGGCACAGAGCGGTGGTGTTCTCAGCCATATGGCTAAGAAAGTGGTGTTATCAGGCATATGGCTCAGAGCGCTGGTGTTCTCAGCCATATGGCTAAGAAAGTGGTGTTCTCAGCCAATGGCACAGAGCGGTGGTGTTCTCAGCCATATGGCTAAGAAAGTGGTGTTATCAGGCATATGGCTCAGAGCGGTGGTGTTCTCAGCCATATGGCTAAGAAAGTGGTGTTCTCAGCCAATGGCACAGAGCGGTGGTGTTCTCAGCGATATGGCTAAGAAAGTGGTGTTATCAGGCATATGGCTCAGAGCGGTGGTGTTCTCAGCCATATGGCTAAGAAAGTGGTGTTCTCAGCCAATGGCACAGAGCGGTGGCGTTCTCAGCCATATGGCTAAGAAAGTGGTGTTATCAGGCATATGGCTCAGAGCGGTGGCGTTCTCAGCCATATGGCTAAGAAAGTGGTGTTATCAGGCATATGGCTCAGAGCGGTGGTGTTCTCAGCAGAGCGGTGGTGTTCTCAGCCATATGGCTAAGAAAGTGGTGTTCTCAGCCAATGGCACAGAGCGGTGGTGTTCTCAGCCATATGGCTAAGAAAGTGGTGTTATCAGGCATATGGCTCAGAGCGGTGATGTTCTCAGCCATATGGCTAAGAAAGTGGTGTTATCAGGCATATGGCTCAGAGCGCTGGTGTTCTCAGCCATATGGCTAAGAAAGTGGTGTTCTCAGCCAATGGCACAGAGCGGTGGCGTTCTCAGCCATATGGCTAAGAAAGTGGTGTTATCAGGCATATGGCTCAGAGCGGTGATGTTCTCAGCCATATGGCTAAGAAAGTGGTGTTCTCAGCCAATGGCACAGAGCGGTGGTGTTCTCAGTGGTGTTATCAGGCATATGGCTCAGAGCGGTGGTGTTCTCAGCAGAGCGGTGGTGTTCTCAGCCATATGGCTAAGAAAGTGGTGTTCTCAGCCATTTGGCTAAATAAAAGTGGTGTTCTGAGCCATTTGGCTAAGAAAAAGTGGTGTTAATATGGCTAAGAAAAGTGGTGTTCTCAGCCATATGGCTCAGAGCGGTGGTGTTCTGTCTAGGGCACCGTCGGCTTTTACGTGACAATTAACATGCAAATGTTATCTCGCGGCTGACACCGACGTCAACCTTGCTTCATCTAGGGCGATGGGGCCTTTTTGAATTCACTAATGACACTAGCACTAATCGCAATGACGCAGACACTAATCGTGTCTGAGAAGACAGCGCGCCCGACACTACGGGGATGTAGACAGCAGACCACCCAACAGCCACCGACTAACAATTGAACATTTATTAATGCGAACGCATTGTATGGTTCACGAAGCGGAAAATCCGAAAGTGTCCTCGGAGATTGTACAAAAAGTCACGTGGTCACAGCCGATCAACGGGAGGCACACGCCGCGTGGGCGCTGGGTTCCTTGAAGTGCCACCAGATGGCGTTCACATCCGCACAACTTTTTTTTTTCTTTTGGCTAGGACACTAATATATTGAGTCCACCCGTTACAAAGGGTTCATTAGCCACAAATCATCATCATCATCATCATCATCATCATCATCATCATCATCATCAGTTGAGCAGCAGCTTCCAGGTTTATTTTATGTGAACAACATTGTGTTGCTTGCTAACAAGCAAAGTGATATGCAACATCTGGCTGATATGTGTGGAGAAGAATGTGAGAAGTTAGGATTAAAATTTATGGCTAAAAAAATCAGGTTTTATGGTATTCAATGAAAACAGTGAGCAGACAGTGTTGATTCAGGGCCAGGAAATACCTCGGGTAAAAGAATACAAATACCTTGTTATATGGATTAACGAAGGCGATAGATATCTGGAGACACAGGAGAAAACAACAGCAAAAGGGAAGAGAAATGCGGCCATAATGAAACACAGGGCGCTATATGGGAATACAATAGGTACGAGGTGCTCCGGGCTATGTGGAAAGGTGTAATTGAAGTCAGGAGTACAATCAGGACTCGATGGCAACCAAAGGTCAGTGGGACGCCTCGCGTTGGGCGCCCACGGGAAGACTACTAATGAAGCTGTGCAGGGTGATATGGGCTGGACAAATTTTGTAGGAAGGGAGGCTCAGAGTAAAATTGATTTTGAAGAATGACTGAGGAAAATGGAAGAAAGTAGACGGGGTGCAAGAGTATTCAGGTATTTGTACAGGCAAAACATTGACTCACAGTGGAGAAAAAGAACTAGGAAGCTTACCATCAAATATGCGACCGGTATGGCCAGCAACGTGGCAACAAAGAACGTCAAACGCAAAGTGAGAGAGGCTGAGACAAGGTTATGAAAAGAAACCTGCTGTGACTAACTACCCCAAAGGAAAAAAGGGAAATCAGGAAAGAAACAATTTATGATAACTCAAAGGGAAGCTCCTTACTTTTCGAAGCGAGATCAGGATGCCTTAGAACGCGCAGTTATAAAGCGAAGTACACCAAGGATGGCGCCGCATGTGCTTGCTGTGGTAAAGCTAGAGAAACGGTGGAACATGTTTTATTGGAATGCGAAGAAATATACCCAGCTGCAAGTCTAGGCTCTTCTGACCTCCTTGAAGTCCTTGGGTTCAGGGATAGCACGGGCAAAGTAAACATGTCAGCTGTAGAGATTAGTAAGAGGCGGTTGGAGGTTTGGTGGCAGAAAAGTATAGGGAGACCACACACAACGGAGACGTACAGAAACAGAGTTCCCAGTAATGGTTCAGAAAGGTTGATTCCTGGAATTCTTTGTATTTGTGTGTTTCTCAAAAAAGTTGTCGCAGTTTCCCCTGAAAGGTGAAGCATCAATTGCGATAGCAAATTTGAAGACAGCTATACGGAGTAATGATAGCAGCTTTATCAGCTGTATAAACTTGGACATGCAGCAGCACCGGCAACACACAGAACTGTTGTCGACGCCGTCGGCGTTTTGCCCGCGTTCGCTCAAAATGCTTGCGGCGTTGGTGACTGTTGCCGGAGCCTCTGATATAAATAGGCACTTGGTGCCGCAGCTAAACGTCGCCTCCCTTCCCTCCCCCTCCCCCACACGGCGTTTCGTGCGTCGGAAGAAGGCACGTTTGAGAGACGCCTACTTCTGCAGCCCTTAAGGGAGCACAGAGCAGAACGCGCGTTTGTTCTCCGCCGTGCGTTCACTCCCCGTGAAAGCGCGCGTCCCTCGCGCCCTTTCACTCGCACATACAGCGTTAGGCGCGCGGCGACGATTTCATCTCCATTGACGTCATACGGAACCTCACGGCGACGGCGACGGCGACGCCGACGGCAGAAATCTGCTTTTGAGTGTCCATATAATTGCTATCGCAATAAAATAAAGGTAAGGCATAAGGCAAATTAATAAGAGCTTTGTGGCGCAACCCACCACCCCGTTTCAAAGGGGACGCTCATAGCATCCATCCATCCATCTGCAGCAGCGTGGCGTCGCTGGTCGTGCGGGGACGAGTTTTAGCCCCCCGAAGCCCCGTTCTCCGCTTGCGTTCTTTCGTATACGCCCGGCCGACTGCGCGCCCGCCGGTGGTTGTGTGTGTATGCCGGATGCGCCTGTTTACTTCTGTCCCCTCTCTCGCGCCCGCAGTCCGAGCGCCTCAACACCAAGTGCACATCTTTGTCTTCACACTCGGCTACGCTGCGGACACGAAAAAGAGAAAAAGAATCGACAGTTCATTTCAAAACCGGCAGTTCAGTTCAACCGCCGGAACCAATTTTCTTGAGCCGGGACACGTGCCCGGCGAAGTTATTTCTACTACGCCTGTCAAGGCTGGTGCCTGCAACTGAGATGCTCACGCGCCAGGTGTTCTCTCCTATGCGCTGAGCAATTATGAAGGGCCCTTCAAACCTCGGTAGTAACTTCAGGTCTGGTGAGATGACTCGCCCTCTCTACCCACACTTAGTCACCGACGTTATACACCGAGCAGGTCAGTGTCGGCGGTCATAGCGGTGCTTCTGCGTTTCTTTCGCTTGTGACGCTCATCTGATCGCTGCTGTTCTGATCTTTTTAAAAACGGACGCTCGGTCGGCGGAGCTGGAGATGGTAACGGGAGCGTCTAGGCTGAGAACCGCTTTCAGCTGCCCGTTGACGGTTGGATGTTACGTTGTCCCGACAGACGTCTGCAGCGTCATGTTAACGGCGTAAGCAGCTGACTGAAGGTGGATGTCCCAGTCGACTTCTCTTTTTACAGCGCAGCTGTTAAGGGCTCAGTCTCCGATGGTCGTGTGCGTGTGTAGAAAACTCTCATTGGCCGTATGCTGTATGTGCGAGTGAAATCGCGCGAGGAACGCGCGCTTTCACGGGGACCGAACGCACGGCGGAGAGCAAACTCGACTGCTTCCGTCGCGCGAAAGGCCGTGGGGGGACGGGAGGGAAGGAGGGAGGGAGGAGAGCAGCACAGTCTTGCAAGTCTTCACCCGCGCGTCTTTCTGCGCATTCACATGAATTTTGTACATTGATCCTTCGGCCATCCATTGAACTTCACTGTAGGGCACTATCGTAACTCAATGAGCAGCGTTTTCAAAAAATGGTATTTCAGAAGATCAGCCGAAGTTCAACAACTTTCCGTTAGCTACGTCGAAAGGATACCTTTTTCCGATAACATAAGCTTTTACGGCACTTAGTCCTAATCTCCCTGCTGAGTTACAGCAGTGCTTTAACCTTGACCAAAGCACTAATATAGAGCAGAATAGAAGTTATGACTAAGTGCGTTAAATGCCTATATTTTCAGAAGAGAGTATCCTCCTGGCGTTGGTAACCGTAAGTTGTAGAAGTTCGGCCCATCATTTGAAGTAGAATTTTTATAAGGTGCTGCTCAGTGCGTTACGCTAGTGCATTGCGGTGAGGTTTGGTAGTTGGCCGAAGAATTAATGTCCTAAATTCATGGGCATGCGCAGAAGGACGCGCGTGTGATGCCTTGCAAGACTGTATGCCTGTACGAAAGGTTACAATACAAAAAGGCAACGTGTACCTATACTAAAGGTTAATATATAGTAACGTTTATTATAGGTGCACGTAGCCTTTTAATTTATAGGTGCACAAAATTGTGAGAATATGCCTCTTTATTAAATGTTACTTGAGTAAAGGTTAAAATTTTATATCTGATTTATAGGTGCACAAATTTGTGAGAATATGCCTTTTTTTTTAAACGTTACCGTGCTAAGAGTGTATCAATGGCGTCATCAATTCGAGGTAGTGGGTACGCGTCGGGCGTCGTACACTTATTGAGCTACCTGTAGTCTACACAAAATTTCAATGAACGATTCTTTTGACGAACAAGCACGACAGGCGCTGCCCACGAGCTTGAAGAGGGCCGAATGATGCCCGCGTCGAGCATTTCCCGCACGTGTTCCGCGATCACGGTACTCTCGCGTCCAGCGTACGTCCTCAGGGGCACACATATCGGCGAGTGGTCCGCCGTGGGTGTGTGATGCACCAGCAAGTTAGTGTGTGGGAGGTCGGCCGTGCTATGGGCGAACAGTGCAGCGTGGCGAGCGAGTACCGAGGTCAAAGTAGGCGAATTTGCAGGCTCACCTGTCGGTGTCGGAACTGTTGTGGAAGTAGCCGGGGTATACCCTGGGTCAGGGTTGTAGAAGGGCAGAGCTCAACAAGACCGTGGTCGATGGTGACTCGAATGTCGTCGTACAGCAAGAACTCTGCCCCCAGAATCATGTCGGCAGGGAGGTCCTCGAAAACAGGAACTGCTGGGATGAATTTTGTCCCGGCCTACGTCCGGGCATGAATGTCGAGCATGCCCACTGGCATAGCGCTGCCTCCGAGTCCGTAGAGCGGGGGTTGCGTCCACGGGCGGATTGTGTCAGGAGCATGACGTTGGTGTAGCGCCGTGCTCTCAGCGCCGCTATCCACAAGCGCCAGCAGGTCGCCTATCCCTTCCACAAAGACCGGCAACACGGGAGATTGCAGGGCCTGGTAATGGATCCGCGTTTTTGTCGACTGAGGACAATCCTTGGCATTGTGACCAATACGACCAGAAGAGAAGCAGCCGGGTCGCGTGGAGATGGTCGGTGCAGGTCCAGGCTCCGGCATACCCGCAGCAATACGACGGGGAATGCTATGCTGCATTTCAGCTGCCTTTCGAGCGAAAGCATAGGGTGACGTTTCCGGAGGCTGAGCGGAGAGAATGGCACCATGCGTATAGAGTGGAGCAACCCGTCGACCACATACTGGCGAGCAAAAGGAGTGAGCCAGGTGATACCACAGTCCTCGAGATGCTGGACCATTTCATACAGGTAGAGAGCTACCTCTTCGGTTGGTGATTGCCGGCGCATGCGCATGAAGCGATGATCGTCATAGGCAGAAGGGAGCTGGCTGAAAGCAGTCACTAAAGCGGCACTCCATCCAGCCCAGGAAGTGTAGGCAGATTCGTCATATCTGTGCCACGTCTTGGCGGTATCACTAAGTCGGCTTCCGGCGAGCGACAGCTTCACGTCTTCTGGCCAGGCGGTGTCGACGGGCCAATGGATTAATTGTGTGTACCCACATCGTTGGATCGTCCTCGAAGCCACGAAACTCGGCAATTTCCAGGGGCGATGGTGAAGGAAGTGGGCTACGCACAAGGGCCTTTGTGACGGGTACCGTGACGTCTTTCAGGCGCTTGGACAGTGCAGCTATGGCTTGTGTGAACGTAGCCATGTCGCCGAAGGGCGCAGTCGAGGGGTTAAGGACAGCGGCCACCGACGATGCAGTAGGCGCTTGAGTCGTGGCTGCGGAATCCACGTCCAAGGGAGCGTGTACGGCGTCCCTTGGCGGCAAAGCGCTTTGCATAGCGACGGGACGTGAATCCATGACCTGAGGAGTGGCGACGACAGGCGTGGTACCGACCAGATGCGAGGCCGAGGAACCGTGGGCACCGTGTCTTAGCGGGGCGGCAAGCGCTGGAGCAGATGCAGCAGTATGCGCCCGCTCCGCAACACGGTGTCCGAGGGCAGGTCGTCCAGCAGAGGTTCGTTTAGCGGCTGCAGCATTGTAATGGCGAGAAGCAGACAAAGGGCCGTTATTGTTGTTTTTGGCCTGAGTGGTTGTGGCGCATACCCACAGTGGGGGATTGGCCATGAATCGGGTGGGTATATTCGATGTATAAAAACAAAAGAATTAATGATTTGAACGCTAGAGCTTAGAAAGTGAGATTTTGTGAGAGGGGAAAAGAGAGAGAGAAAGAAAGAAAACTAATAGGTAAAAAGTGAATAAATGAATAAAAGAAAACTATGGTGAGGAGAGGGATGATAAGTATTGAATCTAATCGATTAGATTCAATCAGATAATTTTGGATTCCCAAGCAAGCATTCTTGCGGCTGCACCCAACAATACAGGCTCCAAAAGATAGGATCACAGGCTCCGAGGAATCTAGGCCAATGTTCGAAGCGGGATTTCCAGTAGTCTTTTTCTTATTACAGAAAAAACGCCTGCAAGCCAACAAGAAATGGTCTATTTCCCCCGCTTCGTCACAGAATGAGCATAATGGTGAGGCCTCCAGACCGGACCTGTGTAAGTAGAAGTTTAACGTAGGTATACGGCAGCCCAACCTCGTGATGGCCACTTTAGTTTTTCGTGTTTGGCAAAAATCTCGGTGCCAGGGGTATAGAAGATGTCTGCAATCCATAGTTAGTTTAGCAGAGCCTGACACTGCCTGCATAATGACACTTCTGCGAAAGCTAGCAGCAGTGACATGAGCAGTGAAATGACAGTACGGAAAAATCGGGCCGCTTGCTTAGCAATGCAAATAAATACGGGATTATAACGTTAGTTTGAAACCTGAAACCACCCTATACTGAGACAAAACACCACTGCAGGTCAACCGAGCTTCGTGAGGCACCGAACACGGCCGCTGGATAAAAAAAAAAAAAAGGTCCAGCGGCCGTGCACCGAACGAGTCCTTGTCCCAGTGATGATGATGATGATGATGATGAATATCTATCATGGCTCGTATACCCATGAAGGGGGATATGTCAAGAATCGGGCAAGGTAAATCGACCTTAAATCGGGCGGCAGTGGGTAGCCAAAGAAAATTCTTTTTGAAAATTAGAAACGCAAAGTAAAAGTAGAATGGGTGGGACAGCCCAGCGGGTGTTCTTTGTCTTATGTCAAATGCCTGTTTACTTCTGCCTCTTCTCTCTCACGCCCGCGGTCCGAGCGCCGCAAGTCCAAGTGCGCTTGACCTTGGTCAACTGAATTGACAAAGGTCATTTCGCTCGCTGATGTTGCCGCGGTGCTTCACCCCAACGTTTTGACAGCGAGTCCCCGCGGTCATCGAGTGAGATGTGTTCATGTTTGCGTGTGCACGCGTGTCACCATGCTTGTTAATTTACGTGGTATTCCTATGATTACAAGTTTTTCACGGCCGATAAAACTAGTATCCTTACGTCCTATCATCATCATCATCATCATCATCATCATCATCATCATCATCATCATCATCATCATCAGCCTATATTTATGTCCACTGCAGGACGAACGCCTCTCCCTGCGATCTCCAATTACTCTTGGCTTGCGCTAGCTGATTCCAACTTGCGCCTACAAATTTCCTAATTTCCTATAGCTGTCCACTAATTTGCTATGGCAATCGATGCTTCGACTTCCGGGCGAAACTTCGATTTATTTAACAAAATGCTAATCTGTTCATTGAAGCACAAAAGTAACCGGAACGCCCACCTATTTCGTCCCACACATTAGGAAATAAGATCTCAAAATTGGTGTCATCCTGGAAATTAATTTCAAGTGGATGCGTTTTTAAAGTCGGCGGCTGCAATTCGTAAATTGCAATATACGCCATGAAGAAATTAGGTAATTAGCAGTTGTTTTTAATTAGTTCAATATGCATTTCGATTTCTCGTGCAAGTATTGTCCGCCTCTGAACAATCCAGCTCAAGGACTAGAATTATATCTGCTACAGGCGATTTTGAAAATTCCATAAATCTTAAAAATGATCACCCCATATACTAGCCGCTGTCTGCTGGTCGGCAGACGGCGACGCCCAGCCGACAACGAGCGGACGACGAGGGGAGCGGCGGCACGAACGCGGTGCCCACTGCCTACTGATGATATTGGTTGCTGACTTCAAACATTTTTTTCTGGCTTCAAACAAAATTTACTCGAATAAAACTTTCTAAATCACAAGCTAAGAGGTCTGTGCGCATATTAAGCTGTCTGACATATTTTTATCTGGAGGGCCTTAAGGCTTAAATGTGGCCTGAATTTCGCAAAAAATCAATTTTTTGCCAACTGTGGAGGTGTTTTCCTGAAAAAAATATGTCTTAAGAATTTCAAATTATTTTTAGCATACACTATGGCAACATGCAAAAAGGAAGAAAGAATATTGTAGTTGAAAAAATTTGCGCAGTCTATGTCAAAAAAATTTATGAAAATGCAACGTTTCTTGCTTTTTTACTGAGCCAAATAAACGCGATAAATTCTAAAATAAATTCAGTTATCACATTATATGAAAAAAGGATGCCTCTAGAATGCTCTAAAATAAAATTTGTTATTACACCTAGTTTCAGACTTGAATTTAAAAAAATTTACCTCCAACGAACTAATGCTTCTTTGCGGGAAATTCAAAGAGCGCTCATGTCATCAAATCTGGACCATCAATTTTGGACCAAAACACTTTGGTGAAACCTTATTCCCACAATAGCCACCTAGCCCAATTTTTTTAAAGAAAATCAACCATGGTCGCTTTTTGGGCTGGGACGTTTCGCGTGGAATGACCCATAAATGATAAGGTCGATCACCAGCTCCGCTGTTTACTCCAGCCTTGCACCACTAGTGCAAGCTGCCCACATTTTATTGCGATAGAAATTATATGGACACTCCAAGCGGATTTCTGCCGTCGTCGCCGTTGCCTTGAGGTTCCGTATGAAGTTCAACGGCGATGAAACTGTCACCGCGCGCCGTATGCTGTATGTGCGAGTGAAAGCGCGCGAGGGACACGCGCTTTCACAGGGAGCGAACGCACGGCGGAGAGCAAATGCGACTTCCGTCGCGCGAAAGGCCGTGGGGGGACGGGAGGGAGGGAGATAGGGGAGGCGACGTTTAGCTGCGGCACCAAGTGCGTATTTATATAAAAACGTTGCGAGGCGAGAAGTGGTAGACTTCCGACGCTGCTCGACGAGTGTCCCGTTCTGATGTCGAAAACCTCCGAGCCGCCGCCAGTGGCACCGGTCACAGTCACCAACGCCGCGCGCGTTCGGTGCGAACGCGGGCAAAACACCGACGGTGTCGACAACAGTTCTGCGCGTTGCTGGTGCTGCTACATGTCCAAGTTTATACAGCTGATAAAACTACCATCCGTACTCCGTATAGTTCTCTACTAATTTGCTATCCCAATTGATGCTTCGCCTTTCGGGTGAAACTGCGACATTTTTTTAGTCAGGGGCACCCAGGATGCGTTCCTTTTGTAGACTGTACTAGTGTTCAATGAAACACTGCTGGACTGTTCTGACTATCTGGAAACTCGTAACTCCCACTGTTTATCCCATTATTGGGGAGACGGTTAAGCATCCGCCTATTTCGTCGAACTTCGACCCCGTCTGAATACGGTATGAACGTGGTTGTGGCGCTGCTCCGAGCACGGTGCCTTTGGTAAGGTCGGTCACCCCCACCACATCGCCTGTTCTAAGCATGAGGAAATGTTTAGATCGGTGACGTCGGTCAAAGTAGCCGCTCTGCCTCTTCCTGACCTTCCGGTCATTATCCATCACCTTTTTCGGACAGCACTGTCCCGGAGTGCGGTGTTGAGGCAGCATTGGGACTCGAGTCCTGAGCCTTCTATTCATTAGGATCTCCGCTGGGCTGATTCCTAAAACGCCAGGCGTTGTTCTGTAGGCTAGTAAGGCCAAGTAAAGGTCATTCGATTTCAAAGTGAGATGCTTAACTGTTTGTACCATGCGCTCTACTTCTCCGTTTCCCTGAGGGTGCCTCGGACACGAGGTTACATGACGGAAACCATATGATTTGGCAAATTGCCTATTCTCTGCGCTCACAAAGTGGGGACCATTGTCGGTCACTATACATTCAGAAATACCATGTCTAGCGAAAATGCTTTTAGCCTGTTTATCACAGTAGGATACTTTGTAGACGGAAGAATGGCTACTTCTGGGTAGCTGAAAGATAATCTACTACGACAAGATACGGTTGTCCGTTAATTTGACACAGTTACGCACCCACTCTTTCCCACGGATAAGAGGGTGTTTGCGATGCCATCATCGGTTCCATCCTCTTAGGGGCACGCATCGCACAAACACCGCACTGTTTCACGGAAGACGCTATTTCAGCGCTAAGTCCTGGCCACCAGATGGAACATTTAGCTATACTACGACACTGTACAATAGTACAGACTACGAAAGGAACGAATCCTGTGTGTCCCTGATTCAAAAGGAAACAGATGTTAATGATTCCCAGACTAAGATTGTGACTACTAGGTCCGGGAGAGTAGTTTGAAAACCCACAAGGCTGGGTGTAGACGAGTGATGTACAAAGGGATTTTGTTTATGTTGTCCTTTGTTGGCGTCTACCCAACCTGCCGGCCCGGGGTAGAATTGTATTAATGCTTCAAAAGGGAGATGTGTTAGAATCATTTACGTGTGCTGTTATGTATGCGCCACGCAACTTGAGAGCGGGGGCGCCAACAGCGTCTGTGACTGCACGGCTGACCACGTGAGGCGCGGAGCCTATATAAGAGGCGTTGGCGGAATGAGAGGGGGTTCCTCTATCATCCGAAGGCACGGCGTCCTGACTGCGTTCTTGGGGACCCGGCGTCCCATCGCGACGTGGTGTCAGAAGCTGGTGAAGAATCTGCTCTGAGCGACGCAGCTACGAGCCACGATGTCGGAGAAGCCATCAATGCAACATTGTGGGCTCTAAACCGCCACCGCTGGACCTTTACCGTACGTCAGAGTTGGCCGGCATGGATCGAGCACTTCGGTGATTGCCGGTTTGCAACGGGACTCAGTGAACGCTCCGGGGAAGCCCAGGTTCGCACGCTACTCTACACAGTGGGGCGGCAAGCTCGTGAAGTCTTCAGTACGTTCTGGCTGTCAGAGGAAGAGGCCAAAGACTATGAAGCCGCAAAGAAAAAATTCGACGGACACTTTGTGAAAGAACGCAACTTTGTATATGAGAGCGCCTGCTTCCACAGACGCGCGGAAAGGCTGCAGGAGAGTTAGTAGACCAGTTCGTCACTGCGCTGTATACATGTCTTGGCGGAGCGTTGCGACTTCGGCAGCCTGAAGGAACGGATGATCTGAGACAGACTTGTGGTCGGGCTCCGCGATCCAACGCTCTCAGAAGCTCTACAAATGGATTCGCAGCTCACACTTGCTACAGCGCTGGTAAATGATCGCCTAAAGGAGAGCGTCCAACAGCAGCAGTGTACTCTACGGGGAGACGACGGCCAGTCAGCGGAACTTCAAGACCAAGGCCCCAACGTGAACGCCGTGGCTCAGCAGAGACGCCGGCAACACGGCGAGGCGCGTCCGCAGGTGCAACCACCTCTAGCACGGCGAACGTGGGAGGAACGCTGCCGCTTCTGCAGCCGTGATGCCAACGCCAGGACCGCGTTCCCGGCTAGAGCTGCCAAGTGTCACCACCGCGGCGGCAAAAGAGACTTTGCTAAAGCCCGTCCGAAGAAAGGGACTACTTACGCCGAACGAAAGATCGACGTTTCCGCCGTTAATCAGGAAACAGGAGAGACTTTCATCGGAGCAGCAAGCGCTAATGGGGAAAGCGCGATTTGTTCAGGTAAGGATCTGTGTGCATTCTTGCTAAGGTAGACTCAGACGCAGAAGTGTCTGTGTTACCTTCAACGTTTCCGGGATTACCAACCCGACTAGTGAAAGCGGATGAAGTTTTACAGGGTGCCGTAAGCAGTAAGCTGAACGTGCTAGGTAAATTTGTTCAACGTTTCCGGGATTACCAACCCGACTAGTGAAAGCGGATGAAGTTTTACAGGGTGCCGTAAGCAGTAAGCTGAACGTGCTAGGTAAATTTGTAGCCGCGATCGATTGGAAAGGAAAAACGTCCTATGAAACATTTCATGTCGTCAATCCATTGCGCGACGTTGTTCTTGGATTGCCAGAACTATAGATCTTTGGAATCGTTAAACTTGCTGATGCAGTCTTGTCATGAAACTTGCAGTATCAGGCGCGTTTTCCAGATATGTTTTGTAGTCTGGAAACGAGGCGCGGCCAGTATACAATCGGGCTACAACCCGGTGCTATCCCACATGCCATAAGCGCTCCAAGCAGAGTCTCAATTCCCCTTAGGGAGCCCCCGAAACGCGAAATAGAGAGAATGGAGCGTATGGGCCTAATTAGAAAGGTGGATGGCCCCCACCGATTGGTGCGCAAGTATAGTTCCAGTCGTGAAGCCGTCAGGAGACCGGAGATTAGGTGTAGACCTCACCAAACCTAAAAAGTGCTGCGTAAGTCGAGAGCGTTTTACGTTACTAACGGTAGATCAGGCTCTTATTTCGATGTCGCGCTCAAAGTGGTTTTTTAAGACTTGACGCTAACTCGGGTTTCCACCAGGTGCGACTCAATAATGACTCGGAAGAGCTAACGACATTCTTGACACCATTCGGTAGATATTGTTTTACTCGACTAGCGTTTGGGGTTACGTGCGCTCCGGAAGAGTTTCAAAAAAGAATGTCGGAGATTTTACGTGGCTATCCGGGTGTTAACGTTATGGACGACGTCCTAGTGTTCGGCGAAACAAAAGCGCAGCATGATGAGCGAGCGGCTAAGTGAAGTGATTACACGCCTAGCAAAGCAAACGTGACATTGAACAAAGAGAAATGCTTGTTGGGGGTTAAACAAGTACGTTTTTTGTGCCATATTCTTAATGAAAATGGCATTGATCCTGATCCGGCTAAGCTAAATGCTATGCAAGATTTGAAGCCACCCAAGAACGTGAGCTACGAAGCCTCCTAGGCGTGGCCGATCATTTGGGACGCTTCCTGCCACATTTAGGTGATATCACGGCTCCTATACGTGTTCTTTTGCACAGAGATAGACTGGCTTTGGGGCTCCGATCAGGAAAAAGCGTTCAATAACCTGAAAGATCTCGTTTGTTCAGCACAGTGTATGGCTATGTACGACGCTACGCTACCAAGAATTCTTGCTGCGGGCGCCTCGTTATTTGGTCTGGGTATAGTAGGCACTGTAGTCTGGGAGCCTTGTTAAAAAAAAAAAAAATAGAAAGATCGAAAATGCAGACTAGTGGCGTTCGCGTCTCGTTCGATCACTAAAACCGAGCAACGCTACTCCCAGATTGAGAAGAAAGTGCTTGCGCTGACATCGGTAGCGGAAAGGTATTTAAAAGCGTTCATAGTCTTTATTCTCACTTCTTCCTCTTCGACTCCTCAAAGCCGTCATCTTGCGTCATTTTCTTTCTCGTCCACCTTACAAGTATAAACGTGGTTTGGACGTAGTTTTCGAAACGCACCATAAACCTTTTGTATCATTGTTGGGTCACATGGCAATCGGTGATATGCCACAGCGCCGAGTTGCCCGAAATTGCGTTTAATAAATTCCACATTTTAAGGTTGTTGCTGGAGGCTTTAATAACTTAACTGTAGTTGATTTTATTGACTAGAAGGTCCCATGCGCTTTCGCTGAGGCCGGCTTTGAGTGTGTCGAGTTTGTAGATGAATTATTTGTTGCTTTATTCTCGTTTTCTTGTAAAGAGACCGAAAAGGCACCGTGCTTCGTCAACAAGTTCCTAAAGCTCTGACGGAGTGGCAAAAGTAATGGACATTTTCTCCTTCGAGCAGTCGATCACATTCGAAAGCTCGGAAATATCGTGCGTAGCGTGCCAGGGCGGATCGCATAGCCGATTTAAAGAAATTCAGGATTTAAAAAACTGTCAGCCCTTCTACTGGGGTAGAGATGGAACACCAGCGAAGCTGTACTATGGTGGGAATTATGTATTTTAAATTATGACTATTAATATACGATGGTGTAATTGGTTATTTGAACTATTAAAGAATGAGGAATATATATGATATGGTGGTTTTCATTTATTTAGGGACCACAGGGACCGTGGCCTTATGGTCGCTACGGTACACCGCCGTAGGGTGTACGGCAAAGGTTGGGGCGTTCTTCATAAACACGTCACCAACGCCGCGCGCGTCCGGTGCGAACGCGGTCAAAACACCGCCGCCGTCGACAACAGATGTGGGCGTTGTTTGTGTGACCGCACACAACCGCTGTCAAAACGCTGGCTACTACTAGTGTTTAATATGGATAAGGAAGAGACGCTTAATTCTGCAGCCCATCGGGGAGCACGGCGCAGCGTCCCTTCGTGACGAACGGCTAAACGCCGTTGTCGACACTGTTAGGGGAGAGGCGGGCGAGAGCCTTGAGAGAGAGTTGGCGGCAGAGGCCGCGCTGCGCGCTTGCGACGCAGTGGGAGAGCGGGCACGCACACGCACAGTCTAGGGTGCCTCGATGCCCTCCTCGCCCACCACTCCCCTTCCACTGGGAAATCGCGTTTGCTCTCCGCCGTGCGTTAACTCCCCGTGAAAGCGCGCGTCCCTCGCCCTCGCGCACTTTCACTTGCACGCGCAGCATACGGCCAATGAGTTTTCGATTGCCGGACGCGACGATCGAAAGGTGAGCCCTGACAGCTTCGCTGTAAAAAATAGTGACCCTGCCGTCCCGTTTTCCGTGCTTCATGTTGTTATAACGGGTGCCGGTGTAGCGTGTGCCGATAGAACGAGTGAATGAATGAGCTACACGGCGTTCGTTTCACAAGGTGCGCTTGCACAGTGAGACCGTGCGGACACCAAATATCCCAGCAAATACCCTCAAACTTCTTTGCCATTCGCCTTCCATCAATCACCATGTGCCAGACTTGTTTGTAACGAATTACACGTAATTACTTGTAATAATATTTTCGCAGTTTTTAATGTATTGATTACTTTGTTTACTCGGTAATGCTCACTGTAATCGAATCACTTTTTTTTTCAGTAACCAATCGCACGTAGCAAGTTATACTTGCAAGTTATACGTAGCAAGTTATACTTTATTCACGAAACAAGCTCTACCAGGCGACACATCTTTGAGCACTTAAATTTTGCGGGAACTACAGTAAAACGCCCGCGGTAAACATTTGACGTTGTCCAAACAGATGAAAACATAAACATGGGTTTGCTCTTTCCGATAGTCAACGTACCGTAGATAAGCTCTCTTGAAATACGACCTCACCTTTTTTATTTTTTACGTAATAGATCTCTCTCTTTCTCACTCTTAAATCGGCCTTCATAGGCGTTCAGAGCTGCTGCCCAATTAATCCTTAATTTAGTGCAGTCTATTTCTCCCACATAGAAGCTTTTTGCCGTTAAATGCAGATGTTGTTATGTCTTATACTTGACTCAAAGCTTGCCAGGAGGTCCGCCAGTTGTTGGTCGACTGATGCATGTCGACTGATTGAAACGGCACTTCTAGGCTCGACCGATATGGCCACTTCGGATGGTGATGCCAAATAGGGAGTGGATGATTTTTAATTTTCTCTCACCGGCCCAGTTGGGAGCGTGTTCACTGAGGACCTATGCGCGAGCATCGCGGCATTTGGTGACCACGGTCTTGTACGCAGTGTGTTCGTCCGTCGCAACACCGCTCTGCCCTCCAGCGCGCACATCGAGCGAGCTTCGAGCGTCGCTGCTGGCGCTTTCACACGAAAACGAGGGTAGGCGACCAACGAAAAATTTTGAAAAGCAATTGCTGGTGAAGATAAACAACTTGTAAAGTGTTGCAGCAAAGGCCATAGCTTGTTCTATCTACTGTATCTGTGCAGTATTAATAAACGTAGGGAGGAAAGCAACGTAAAAGTAAGCGATTACTCTTTAGTAATTGCACAATTACTTTTTGGGGCACTAATTGTTCGCTGTAATCAATTACAATTTTTAGTGATGTAGTTGTAATCGGTTAATATTTTTTTGTAACGCTTTTCTTTTTTTTGCAGCCTGCCCTTCCTGAAATTGAAGGTGGCTTTCCCGCATACCTTAGTTGTCCAGTTGTTGAACTTTGACAAATTGGGGGAGAAAATTTCGAGTTGTAACGTATAATAGAAAAGGGGGTTTTCATAATAAGCACATGCCTGGTGCGAGTGCTGAAATGGTTTTCGTCAACAAATGACACATTTACTACATGCACGCGTGTAGTGAGCCGCGTCGACCGGGCGGTCAATGCGGGGACGTTCGGAAGCCATATCTAAATTAGAGCGAGATATTTTCTGTGATAGGTAATGATATATATCTAACTCTTTATTAAATAAGGTTTTTCCAATCCCGCAGTTGTGAGTGGGCCGATCCCGGAGGCAGTGCAATACCGCGCCAACCCGTATGATGCAAGCTTCAAGCACTCCGCCCCATTCCAAAGATAAGTACCATTTTGTGTCCAAATAGGACCCGTATCAGATATTAAGCCTGTATGTGCCGTACCATTCAGTACAATACAAATGCATCTTCTTTACACCTTTGAGTTGTCACCAATACACACTACAGTCTAGTAAGGGCTCGCCCACTTATACAGTATCTATGCGCACACGATACTCCTTACAACACCGTTTGTTTCCTACGTATGGATTATTAGTGTTTAAGCCTGTGAGCTCACATGGTTTCACCCGTTTTCTTACGGAGTGGGGAGGGGGCGAAATGATTAATATGGAATAATAGGGATGTCAACTTTGTTTTCCTTTATAATGCAAAACTTCGTGTGCCATTTCCTCAGCAATCTATCTAGTCCGGTCAATGTAAGTTCCTTGGTTAATATTTCTCTCATCAATATTCTCGTTTTGTTTAATACTGGTTACACTGCTCTCTGGGGTTTATGCTTGGCCTCTGCAAGCCCTCTCCTTTTCCAGAGACTGACCATGATTACTGTTGTTTAGCAATTTCTCAAAAGGGTTTTTTTTTCTCTGCTTTGAATAACTTTGTTTTGGAGTGAGTAGAGGCTACTCTCCACACTGCTTTGGCTGGAGGACATTCTTTAAACGCGTCATTTTGTGTTAAAAAGTTGCAGTGGCTTAGCTCGGCTATGCCAGGATATACGTAGCGTTAGCAAAGGTTCAACTGATTATTCTTAGCTTTCCTGGTTGTCTCCTACGCTCAACCGCTAATTGCCAGGCAACTACTTCGGGATCCGATGAGTCAAGCTTCTCCGTTCTTCTGCGCTGTTGAGCAGCATTTGCGCTCTCCTTCTCCATGGCTATACCACACTGGCAACGCCAGTCAGAAGCGCAGCGGCTCCAGCGCAGTGTCAGACGGCGACTGCACAGCGAGCGCGCGCCGGCGCCAGTGCGTCTACCACGGCTACGACGTCACTCCTCTGGAATGCGCAGACCGGCGGCGGTGAGTCGCGCGCGGCGGCGGCGGAGTGCGCGAGAGGTGCCGGCTCCGGTGGCTCCGGTGCGCAAGCCGTGTGACATCACTGATCCTTGCGCATGCGCAGCACGGCTCTTGATGTGCCGCGCGAAACGGGCTTGGCTAGGCCAGTGTAGCTAACGCTACAAAATATTATGGGGTTTTACATGCCAAAACCACGATCAGATAATGAGGCACGCCGTAGTGGGGCACTCCGGAAATTTGGACCACCTGGGGTTCTTTAACGTGCACCTAAATCTAAGTACACGGGTGTTTTCGCATTTCGCCCTCATCGAAATGCGGCCGCCGTGGCCGGGATTCGATCCCGCGACCTCGTGCTCAGCAGCCCAACACCATAGCCACTGAGCAACCATGGCGCGTGATTTTGTGTTTGTGTTTCTGGTGCTTGACAATTGGGGCATCGCTCCGTAAGTGTGACACCGAATCGTGCCAGTCGTGTCCTTGTCGGGAGGACGCCTCACCTCCTCCCCCATTCGAAATCTTTCACCTCGCTGGCCAACTGCATTTCTTTCCCCCAAATTTCCATTTTTCCCACTGCGATTTTGCTTATTTCGTCCGGTTCTAGTTCCTTGATTACCATTGCAGCACTCACTTCAGCTGGCTTTATTTCCATGAGCGTGATACCTGGGTATAGCTCTTCAATCGCTCGTTTTGTGCTAACATCCTTACAGTACGGCTTCGGCGCTTGGTCCTTGCCACATGTCCGTTGTCAAGAAGTGTTAAATTTTACTAAGTCACTATATTAACGCAGGTCTTCCCACAAAATCAGTAGCATTTGCCAGCTGACAACAGTTTTTGCTGCTAACGTTTTAACCATCAGTGATACATTTGGTATTCCCAAGCCGCCTCTTCTGGGCGGAAGTCGCGTAATTTTCTTTGCTACTAGTGCCATGCTTATTACCCCAAAGATGCAGATTTTTATTCAAATGTTTTTTTTTTCATATTTTAGCAAAGATGTGAGCCGGGTTGGACATTTTATGACAGTTCTGTTTCGTTGTACATTGGTTATGGAGGTTGTTTTGTAAGTACAGATGGGGGAAGGTGCCTACGTGCTCGTGGTTCTTTTCTTTCGTCGCTTCACGGCTTTCCCGCGATATGCGTCCGGTAGATTCGGCCAGATGCTACTATCGTTTCACTTACTATTAGCTTCTTCATTGTTAGCAGGTATCTCATGCTGCAGTTTCCAGGATTTCGTCGTTCTCGGGATCCCAAGATCCCAGAGCACCCACTACAATTGCGTCCACGGTCACTCGTTCATATCGCTGCTGCATAAACTTGCGGATATCCTGGTTTGTTCTGGCGCGCTTTCTGTAGGGCGGCATGGCGGTTCTCGAATGGGACGTACACGTCGAGGGTGATTGCCTCCTCGCCTCGAGCCAGGACGAGGTCGGGTCTCTATTGAACCACCCACCGGCCGGTTCTCGTGGGTGACTGTAAACCGGGCCAGGACAGCTGTCTTGACTCTGTTTACTATGCTGTTGTGGTGGCCCGTCAGCGCCTTGCTTTGGACCATCCAGTGGCAGACGCCATGCAGGATAGTTTCCAAGCAGGATCCGCATCCTTTGCACCGCTGGTCCGCTGCAGAGGCCCATGGGCGGGCTCCGTTCAGTGGTAGGAGATTAAGCCTCGCTTTGTGTACGAACCGCCAGTCCACAAAGGTAGTGGATTGGTCTGACCAGATGAAAGCCGCTTCGGTCCGCGCTGACACACTCCATGACTTCGCGATCGCTCGGTTTACTCTGCAGGGTGTCGTCCCGAGCCGCTGCCTGCGTTCCTCGAATGTTTCGGATAGCTTTGTGCCGGTTTTGGGGAGATATTGACATGTGCCCACAGGTCATATGGGTGCCGTCCACCTCGCGTCTGCCATTCGACTCCGACCCGGCGAGAGGAACTTGCGCGCCTTTGTCCACACCGACTGGATCTGGGTGGAGGCGGAGCGAAACTCGCCCTCTCTTTCACCCGTGAGGTCGGTGGCGACATCCAGAGGCGACGCCTGTCTTCGCAGCCTTTTTGAGACCACCTCCAGTACCGCTCTTAGGGCCAACTTACGTACCTCGGCATCGGGTGATGAGAGCAGCTTGAAAACACCGTGCACGTGACTGGCGTCGCTGATATCTGCCGCGACGGGGACCGCTGTTGCACCAGCCGCTGCACTCTCATAGATGTAGCCATTTGACGTGTTTCCAGGGAGGTACAGCGTCCGTTTCAGCAGCGGCCTTAGCGCGTCGTCTAGCCGTTCCCACAGATCCTTTTCAACTGCGCCCACTCCAATGGCAAAGTTCAGTGCAGGGTATAAGAATGTTTTTACTGCATCGAGCCTTTGGCATGGTGCAAGCATCGAGGTCAGGACCCGCCTACCGAGTGCGATTGCGTCCCCAACATGCGGTGTCATCAGGCAGGATCCGGTTGCCTCCTCTTGTGGATGGAAGTCGCGTAATTTTCTTTGCTACTGGTGCCGGCTTATTGCACCAACAACTACTACAATACTACACCAACTACTACACCTACTACTACACCAACTACTACTACTACACCAACAACTACTACACCAACATCTACCAACAAATACTACAACAAAGGTAAGTTTATTAAGCTTTTCCCTAGTTAATGAACTAAGTTACACAGAAAGTGCGATACGTGACAACAGAGAGTAGAATAGTTGCTGGTAACAGAGGGCGAGAATCGACATAGAACACAGGCATGGGTTCACAGAACATCTTACAATGACTGACAGTCAATATATACATATACAAGGCGTATAAAACTTATACAATAAATAACTTATAACATGTACAATAAATATAACTGACAAGGACATATATCGCCAGTAATCCAGTTTATACGACGAGGTGTAGGCGAGCGGGACTGACGGCGTTGCGGCGAAGGCGAGCGGCTAGTGGTGTTTCCCCGAGAGGGGAGGCCGGCATGGTATGGTTCAGAAAGGGGCGACAGAGACCGAGGGTCTCGGTCGAAGCGGCGATCAGCGTATGCTCGAGGCGAGGAGTACCAGCGGCTACTACGGCAGTGGCGGGAGATGTGACCGACCCGGGAGCAAGCAAAGCAAATCGGCCTGTCATCCGGTGTTCGCCACTCAGATGGGTTCCGATATCGACTCGGGAACGACTGGCGAGGTGCAGCAGAGGCAATGACAGGAGTGGTAGGGGCGGGACGTGGTCGGACGGCAGACTGGATGTCCATGTTGGCAATTTCTTGGCGGACAACAGCTTGAATGAGCGAGATGGTCATGTTGTCGTGCGTATGGGGACAGTGAGAACTTGGAGCCATAGCCTCAAGTTCGCGGCGGATGACCTGTGTCAAGCTTGGCGTGGCAGGCGGATGTGATGCCGGAGGGTCGTTGCAGGAGGAAGTGGCAGCCGTATTGGGAAGTCGGTCGAAGCGTTGTACAATGCGTTTGCTCTTCGCTTGCTCAAAATTCCGGCATTCATTTATGATGGATTCAACCGTTGAGCAGTTCCTGCAAAGCAGGAGGTTGAACGCATCGTCTGCGATGCCCTTCAAGATGTGTCCAACCCTATCGGCCTCTAGCATGTCCGCGTCCGCTTTACGGCAGAGGGCCAGAACGTCTTGAATATACGCGACGTACGATTCGGTTGGTGTCTGGACACGAGACGCTAGCTCTTGCTTGGCTTCTATTTGACGTCCCACAGGCCTTCCGAAAAGATCGCGTAGCTTTTCCTTGCAAGAGTCCCAGCTTGTAATTTCGGTTTCATGCGTCTCGAACCATACCTTCGCGGTTCCTCCCAAGTAAAAGATCAGGTTGGCCAGCAAATCTGTGGCATTCCACTTGTTGTGCTTACCGACGCGCTCATACGACGTCAGCCAGTCTTCGACGTCGACCTTGCCAGTGCCAGTGAAGATTCCCGGGTGACGTAGCTGGGTTAGTACCACTTCCGCCGGTGTCTGAGCGGCGGAGGCAGAGTCAGCGTCGGAGGCAGCGTCAGTAGCCATAACAGCGGAACCGATGTGACGCCCGCTGCGAAGATCCAGGGCCGGCTTGTGGCGAGATTACCCCGCACCTCCACCAAAATGTTACGGGGAGAAAATATATGTATTTACAATATATACAGAGGGTTGTAGCTCTGTGGCCAGGGTGACACCATCTACCGAGCTTCGAGACACTTCAGCCTCTTCTTCCCCAACCAACGTCATTTTGTCCACAGCGGTACAAACTCGTACGTGACAAGATCAAATTACAATCTGAGGTTCAGATAACGCATTTGGTGATGATGACGCATTTAGTTTGTTCTAGATGTCGTATTTTTTTCTATTTGGGAGTGAATAAGAAACAATAGAGCATTGAAGGGTTCCGTTTTGCTAATAAAAGAACCTAGTGTGCCAACGCCTGAGGAACACTTCTTCGCCGTTGGTTTCTAGGTCGTCTGTGAGGAATTTTTATATAAGTCTTATCCTCTGTATCGCTGGGAAGGCCGCTTTCACCGGTGGCGGCGCGCTTCCGCTAGACTCCTGTGTTTCCAAATGACGAACATCGTGCATATAATTATGAGACGTTCAAAAGGCTCCTGTTGTTGCCGAACTCCTTGGAGCCCTTGAACCGTGCAAGTCTTCCGAACCAATTTCCATATTATTTTAGCTGGTGGACATTGATATAGTCCATGCTGAGCAGACTCAACTGCACTACAGTTCGGACAGCGCGCATTCGCAAATGTGCCTAATCTATGCAGGCGCTGCCTTGTCGGTAGAACCTGCCAATGGCGTCTTGTACCTCCTGTGGTAATAAAAATTGGGTGCAATCCTTCCAGATTTTCGGCGAAGTCTGTCTTTTCTTCAGGACTTAAATGTTATGTCTTCAGTAATACTAGATATAGGGACTTTAGTGATGTTGGCGTCTGGGCTTTCAGTTAGTGTCGCTTTTGGCGTGCAGTCTACGGTTCGGTAGAAGGATGCTGAATTTCATAGAGAGGGCCGACGTATCGATTTCCTGTAAGTGTTCTGTGATATGTACGAGCCAAGTAAGCCATAGGAATCTTGCCAATATAGTAGGGTGTATTCGAAATGTTTACGACTGTTTTTTGGGCCAGGATCCTTCCCGTATTCACTATATGGGGGAGGCCAAGGCCACCAATTTTTGGTGGTTGTTGTAACAAGTGCTTTTTAACTAATTTTGGCTTGTTAGTATTTCATAGGAAAGAAGTCGTTAGTCTGTTAATTTGGACTGCAATTTTTCTGGGCGTGGCTGCAATTCTGGATGCATAATTTGAATAGGCGCACACTTTGGTTTTCATTGCGAGTTGACTTTGATCCAAGTGAGAGCTCTGTGCGCTGTAGTGAGTGAATCACCGCACTCGCTCTCTGAACGGCGAGCTGCCAAGTGGGAGCTGCTACTCCATTGAAGGCAAGAAAAAAAAATACACTAAGTACCTTGACGTTATCTACTATTGGGATGTCACCCAGGGCATTTGCCGGGAAGGCACCACAAAGGTGTGTTTTGCTTTTTGCTCATTTATGGGAGCTCCTGAGAGCGTGGAGTATTCCCCAAAAAGCCTTCTAAAGGTCTGTATGCTGCTGACATCTCTGAGGAATAGGTAAATATCATCACCGTGCGCCATCACGCGTACCTCATCCTGTCCAATCATTGGAAATACATTAATCTGGTTATTCACCGTTATTTTCCTCAAACGAGGTTCTAGTGATGTGATAAAGAGAACCGGTCCTAGGGGACTTCCTTGCCGGACGCCCTTGTGAACGGGAAAGCCGGGAGTGGTTTCACCGTTCACAGTGACATGACTCGTCAGGTTGCTGTAAAGTAGCTGAATAGACCGAATAAATTCCGTGGAAACTGAAGAGCTGCAAGGATTTGGAAAGGGTGCATGTGTCTGACCCTATTAAAGGCCTTCGCCTGATCCACGGGTATGAAGGCACCTCCGATATGTTTAGTCTGAAGGAACTCTAAGACTTCTTAGATTAATGTTAGGTTTGCGAAGGTGGATCTTCCTGGAGACATCGCAGGCCTGACAGGGGGAGATAATGGTCTTCAGAAGAGGCCTACGTCTTAATGGAATGTTCGTAACACAAATGTAATCTGCACAGTAAATGAGGGTAATGTCCATGTTCTGTCATGAGACGCGCTAGATGGCGGTTCGGGCGAAACCATGATGGTGCGGCATGCACACTACCCATCCAGTTATAGAGGGACGTACCAGCCCTGTCCCGCTGCCAGTAATTGTGCCATTGGTTTTTGGCGGTGGCATGCAGGTGGCTGCGGATCGTGCGGATCGTGGGAGCTGCTAACGCCATTGCATGCAAAAAAAATATATATATACACTAAGTACCTTGACGTTATCTACTATTGGGATGTCACCCAGGGCATTTGCCGGGAAGGCACCACAAAGGTGTGTTTTGCTTTTTTTGCTCATTTATGAGAGCTCCCGAGAGCGCGCAGACGACGCGGCCCCTTCGGCAAGTTGCCCACTATGCCCCGGTGTCCCGGGACATGGTGCACAAAATCTCGGCGACCGCCAATCTGCAATGCACGTAACGCGCGCTTGATCAGACGCAGGCGCTCATCTGTGCCATAAAGTCGTGACGTTCAGAGCGACAAGCGATCACTGTACACGTGCACCGGAGCTGTGCCGCGTACAGATTCCGCATATGCCAGTGCCTCCGACACAGCACACACCTCAGCGCTATACGCACTAGAGGCGTTCAGCAGGCAGAACTTGCAGCAGGCAGAACTTGCAGAACCGTGTTGTTGGCGAAGGAACCGTCCGTGTATATGTGGTGCGCGTGCGTGCGAGCAAGGTGTGCTGCCTGAACAGGAGTTAATCGCGTGAAACGAAACCGGTATTTCTCCCGCCGGTGATCCGTCCGTCCATGGATCATAGGGATACTCAATCTGATTCGGATAAACGGTGTTGGGGCCGTAATGCGTCACTTGACGTAGAGTGAAGATGGAGAATTCCGCAGCGAGATAGTCAAGCTCCACCGTGGGTGGGGGACAGTTAGCCAGTATACGAAGTGCAGACGTACGAATGGTGTGGTACGCAGCCAGACCTCTGGCTTCCAGTCTGGAAGCCTCCAGCCTCTGGCTTCCAGTCTTCGTTATTCTGCCTCCTTCGTTGGGTTTATTGGGCCTTGTA